>NC_092091.1:85809961-86049861 GCF_045679555.1 Salvelinus alpinus | reverse complement strand
TCAATAATACAGATAAACAGCTACATTCTCCATAGGGGTCAATAATACAGATAAACAGCTACATTCTCCATAGGGGTCAATAATACAGATAAACAGCTACATTCTCCATAGGGGTCAATAATACAGATAAACAGCTACATTCTCCATAGGGGTCAATAATACAGATAAACAGCTACATTCTCCATAGGGGTCAATAATACAGATAAACAGCTACATTCTCCATAGGGGTCAATAATACAGATAAACAGCTACATTCTCCATAGGGGTCAATAATACAGATAAACAGCTACATTCTCCATAGGGGTCAATAATACAGATAAACAGCTACATTCTCCATAGAGGTCAATAATACAGATAAACAGCTACATTCTCCATAGGGGTCAATAATACAGATAAACAGCTACATTCTCCATAGGGGTCAATAATACAGATAAACAGCTACATTCTCCATAGGGGTCAATAATACAGATAAACAGCTACATTCTCCATAGGGGTCAATAATACAGATAAACAGCTACATTCTCCATAGGGGTCAATAATACAGATAAACAGCTACATTCTCCATAGGGGTCAATAATACAGATAAACAGCTACATTCTCCATAGGGGTCAATAATACAGATAAACAGCTACATTCTCCATAGGGGTCAATAATACAGATAAACAGCTACATTCTCCATAGGGGTCAATAATACAGATAAACAGCTACATTCTCCATAGGGGTCAATAATACAGATAAACAGCTACATTCTCCATAGGGGTCAATAATACAGATAAACAGCTACATTCTCCATAGGGGTCAATAATACAGATAAACAGCTACATTCTCCATAGGGGTCAATAATACAGATAAACAGCTACATTCTCCATAGGGGTCAATAATACAGATAAACAGCTACATTCTCCATAGAGGTCAATAATACAGATAAACAGCTACATTCTCCATAGGGGTCAATAATACAGATAAACAGCTACATTCTCCATAGGGGTCAATAATACAGATAAACAGCTACATTCTCCATAGGGGTCAATAATACAGATAAACAGCTACATTCTCCATAGGGGTCAATAATACAGATAAACAGCTACATTCTCCATAGGGGTCAATAATACAGATAAACAGCTACATTCTCCATAGAGGTCAATAATACAGATAAACAGCTACATTCTCCATAGGGGTCAATAATACAGATAAACAGCTACATTCTCCATAGGGGTCAATAATACAGATAAACAGCTACATTCTCCATAGGGGTCAATAATACAGATAAACAGCTACATTCTCCATAGGGGTCAATAATACAGATAAACAGCTACATTCTCCATAGGGGTCAATAATACAGATAAACAGCTACATTCTCCATAGAGGTCAATAATACAGATAAACAGCTACATTCTCCATAGAGGTCAATAATACAGATAAACAGCTACATTCTCCATAGGGGTCAATAATACAGATAAACAGCTACATTCTCCATAGGGGTCAATAATACAGATAAACAGCTACATTCTCCATAGGGGTCAATAATACAGATAAACAGCTACATTCTCCATAGGGGTCAATAATACAGATAAACAGCTACATTCTCCATAGGGGTCAATAATACAGATAAACAGCTACATTCTCCATAGGGGTCAATAATACAGATAAACAGCTACATTCTCCATAGGGGTCAATAATACAGATAAACAGCTACATTCTCCATAGAGGTCAATAATACAGATAAACAGCTACATTCTCCATAGGGGTCAATAATACAGATAAACAGCTACATTCTCCATAGGGGTCAATAATACAGATAAACAGCTACATTCTCCATAGGGGTCAATAATACAGATAAACAGCTACATTCTCCATAGGGGTCAATAATACAGATAAACAGCTACATTCTCCATAGGGGTCAATAATACAGATAAACAGCTACATTCTCCATAGGGGTCAATAATACAGATAAACAGCTACATTCTCCATAGGGGTCAATAATACAGATAAACAGCTACATTCTCCATAGGGGTCAATAATACAGATAAACAGCTACATTCTCCATAGGGGTCAATAATACAGATAAACAGCTACATTCTCCATAGGGGTCAATAATACAGATAAACAGCTACATTCTCCATAGGGGTCAATAATACAGATAAACAGCTACATTCTCCATAGGGGTCAATAATACAGATAAACAGCTACATTCTCCATAGGGGTCAATAATACAGATAAACAGCTACATTCTCCATAGGGGTCAATAATACAGATAAACAGCTACATTCTCCATAGGGGTCAATAATACAGATAAACAGCTACATTCTCCATAGGGGTCAATAATACAGATAAACAGCTACATTCTCCATAGGGGTCAATAATACAGATAAACAGCTACATTCTCCATAGGGGTCAATAATACAGATAAACAGCTACATTCTCCATAGGGGTCAATAATACAGATAAACAGCTACATTCTCCATAGGGGTCAATAATACAGATAAACAGCTACATTCTCCATAGAGGTCAATAATACAGATAAACAGCTACATTCTCCATAGGGGTCAATAATACAGATAAACAGCTACATTCTCCATAGAGGTCAATAATACAGATAAACAGCTACATTCTCCATAGGGGTCAATAATACAGATAAACAGCTACATTCTCCATAGGGGTCAATAATACAGATAAACAGCTACATTCTCCATAGGGGTCAATAATACAGATAAACAGCTACATTCTCCATAGGGGTCAATAATACAGATAAACAGCTACATTCTCCATAGGGGTCAATAATACAGATAAACAGCTACATTCTCCATAGAGGTCAATAATACAGATAAACAGCTACATTCTCCATAGGGGTCATTAATACAGATAAACAGCTACATTCTCCATAGAGGTCAATAATACAGATAAACAGCTACATTCTCCATAGGGTTCAATAATACAGATAAACAGCTACATTCTCCATAGAGGTCAATAATACAGATAAACAGCTACATTCTCCATAGGGGTCAATAATACAGATAAACAGCTACATTCTCCATAGGGGTCAATAATACAGATAAACAGCTACATTCTCCATAGGGGTCAATAATACAGATAAACAGCTACATTCTCCATAGGGGTCAATAATACAGATAAACAGCTACATTCTCCATAGGGGTCAATAATACAGATAAACAGCTACATTCTCCATAGGGGTCAATAATACAGATAAACAGCTACATTCTCCATAGGGGTCAATAATACAGATAAACAGCTACATTCTCCATAGGGGTCAATAATACAGATAAACAGCTACATTCTCCATAGAGGTCAATAATACAGATAAACAGCTACATTCTCCATAGGGGTCAATAATACAGATAAACAGCTACATTCTCCATAGGGGTCAATAATACAGATAAACAGCTACATTCTCCATAGGGGTCAATAATACAGATAAACAGCTACATTCTCCATAGGGGTCAATAATACAGATAAACAGCTACATTCTCCATAGGGGTCAATAATACAGATAAACAGCTACATTCTCCATAGGGGTCAATAATACAGATAAACAGCTACATTCTCCATAGAGGTCAATAATACAGATAAACAGCTACATTCTCCATAGGGGTCAATAATACAGATAAACAGCTACATTCTCCATAGGGGTCAATAATACAGATAAACAGCTACATTCTCCATAGGGGTCAATAATACAGATAAACAGCTACATTCTCCATAGGGGTCAATAATACAGATAAACAGCTACATTCTCCATAGGGGTCAATAATACAGATAAACAGCTACATTCTCCATAGGGGTCAATAATACAGATAAACAGCTACATTCTCCATAGGGGTCAATAATACAGATAAACAGCTACATTCTCCATAGGGGTCAATAATACAGATAAACAGCTACATTCTCCATAGGGGTCAATAATACAGATAAACAGCTACATTCTCCATAGGGGTCAATAATACAGATAAACAGCTACATTCTCCATAGGGGTCAATAATACAGATAAACAGCTACATTCTCCATAGGGGTCAATAATACAGATAAACAGCTACATTCTCCATAGGGGTCAATAATACAGATAAACAGCTACATTCTCCATAGGGGTCAATAATACAGATAAACAGCTACATTCTCCATAGAGGTCAATAATACAGATAAACAGCTACATTCTCCATAGAGGTCAATAATACAGATAAACAGCTACATTCTCCATAGGGGTCAATAATACAGATAAACAGCTACATTCTCCATAGAGGTCAATAATACAGATAAACAGCTACATTCTCCATAGGGGTCAATAATACAGATAAACAGCTACATTCTCCATAGGGGTCAATAATACAGATAAACAGATACATTCTCCATAGGGGTCAATAATACAGATAAACAGCTACATTCTCCATAGAGGTCAATAATACAGATAAACAGATACATTCTCCATAGAGGTCAATAATACAGATAAACAGCTACATTATCCATAGGGGTCAATAATACAGATAAACAGCTACATTCTCCATAGGGGTCAATAATACAGATAAACAGCTACATTCTCCATAGGGGTCAATAATACAGATAAACAGCTACATTCTCCATAGGGGTCAATAATACAGATAAACAGCTACATTCTCCATAGGGGTCAATAATACAGATAAACAGCTACATTCTCCATAGGGGTCAATAATACAGATAAACAGCTACATTCTCCATAGGGGTCAATAATACAGATAAACAGCTACATTCTCCATAGAGGTCAATAATACAGATAAACAGCTACATTCTCCATAGGGGTCAATAATACAGATAAACAGCTACATTCTCCATAGGGGTCAATAATACAGATAAACAGCTACATTCTCCATAGGGGTCAATAATACAGATAAACAGCTACATTCTCCATAGGGGTCAATAATACAGATAAACAGCTACATTCTCCATAGGGGTCAATAATACAGATAAACAGCTACATTCTCCATAGGGGTCAATAATACAGATAAACAGCTACATTCTCCATAGAGGTCAATAATACAGATAAACAGCTACATTCTCCATAGGGGTCAATAATACAGATAAACAGCTACATTCTCCATAGAGGTCAATAATACAGATAAACAGCTACATTCTCCATAGGGGTCAATAATACAGATAAACAGCTACATTCTCCATAGGGGTCAATAATACAGATAAACAGCTACATTCTCCATAGGGGTCAATAATACAGATAAACAGCTACATTCTCCATAGGGGTCAATAATACAGATAAACAGCTACATTCTCCATAGGGGTCAATAATACAGATAAACAGCTACATTCTCCATAGGGGTCAATAATACAGATAAACAGCTACATTCTCCATAGAGGTCAATAATACAGATAAACAGCTACATTCTCCATAGGGGTCAATAATACAGATAAACAGCTACATTCTCCATAGGGGTCAATAATACAGATAAACAGCTACATTCTCCATAGGGGTCAATAATACAGATAAACAGCTACATTCTCCATAGGGGTCAATAATACAGATAAACAGCTACATTCTCCATAGGGGTCAATAATACAGATAAACAGCTACATTCTCCATAGGGGTCAATAATACAGATAAACAGCTACATTCTCCATAGAGGTCAATAATACAGATAAACAGCTACATTCTCCATAGGGGTCAATAATACAGATAAACAGCTACATTCTCCATAGGGGTCAATAATACAGATAAACAGCTACATTCTCCATAGGGGTCAATAATACAGATAAACAGCTACATTCTCCATAGGGGTCAATAATACAGATAAACAGCTACATTCTCCATAGAGGTCAATAATACAGATAAACAGCTACATTCTCCATAGGGGTCAATAATACAGATAAACAGCTACATTCTCCATAGGGGTCAATAATACAGATAAACAGCTACATTCTCCATAGGGGTCAATAATACAGATAAACAGCTACATTCTCCATAGGGGTCAATAATACAGATAAACAGCTACATTCTCCATAGGGGTCAATAATACAGATAAACAGCTACATTCTCCATAGGGGTCAATAATACAGATAAACAGCTACATTCTCCATAGAGGTCAATAATACAGATAAACAGCTACATTCTCCATAGGGGTCAATAATACAGATAAACAGCTACATTCTCCATAGGGGTCAATAATACAGATAAACAGCTACATTCTCCATAGGGGTCAATAATACAGATAAACAGCTACATTCTCCATAGAGGTCAATAATACAGATAAACAGCTACATTCTCCATAGGGGTCAATAATACAGATAAACAGCTACATTCTCCATAGAGGTCAATAATACAGATAAACAGCTACATTCTCCATAGGGGTCAATAATACAGATAAACAGCTACATTCTCCATAGGGGTCAATAATACAGATAAACAGCTACATTCTCCATAGAGGTCAATAATACAGATAAACAGCTACATTCTCCATAGGGGTCAATAATACAGATAAACAGCTACATTCTCCATAGGGGTCAATAATACAGATAAACAGCTACATTCTCCATAGGGGTCAATAATACAGATAAACAGCTACATTCTCCATAGGGGTCAATAATACAGATAAACAGCTACATTCTCCATAGGGGTCAATAATACAGATAAACAGCTACATTCTCCATAGGGGTCAATAATACAGATAAACAGCTACATTCTCCATAGGGGTCAATAATACAGATAAACAGCTACATTCTCCATAGAGGTCAATAATACAGATAAACAGCTACATTCTCCATAGGGGTCAATAATACAGATAAACAGCTACATTCTCCATAGGGGTCATTAATACAGATAAACAGCTACATTCTCCATAGAGGTCAATAATACAGATAAACAGCTACATTCTCCATAGGGGTCAATAATACAGATAAACAGCTACATTCTCCATAGAGGTCAATAATACAGATAAACAGCTACATTCTCCATAGGGGTCAATAATACAGATAAACAGCTACATTCTCCATAGGGGTCAATAATACAGATAAACAGCTACATTCTCCATAGGGGTCAATAATACAGATAAACAGCTACATTCTCCATAGGGGTCAATAATACAGATAAACAGCTACATTCTCCATAGGGGTCAATAATACAGATAAACAGCTACATTCTCCATAGGGGTCAATAATACAGATAAACAGCTACATTCTCCATAGGGGTCAATAATACAGATAAACAGCTACATTCTCCATAGGGGTCAATAATACAGATAAACAGCTACATTCTCCATAGGGGTCAATAATACAGATAAACAGCTACATTCTCCATAGGGGTCAATAATACAGATAAACAGCTACATTCTCCATAGGGGTCAATAATACAGATAAACAGCTACATTCTCCATAGGGGTCAATAATACAGATAAACAGCTACATTCTCCATAGAGGTCAATAATACAGATAAACAGCTACATTCTCCATAGGGGTCAATAATACAGATAAACAGCTACATTCTCCATAGGGGTCAATAATACAGATAAACAGCTACATTCTCCATAGAGGTCAATAATACAGATAAACAGCTACATTCTCCATAGGGGTCAATAATACAGATAAACAGCTACATTCTCCATAGGGGTCAATAATACAGATAAACAGCTACATTCTCCATAGGGGTCAATAATACAGATAAACAGCTACATTCTCCATAGGGGTCAATAATACAGATAAACAGCTACATTCTCCATAGAGGTCAATAATACAGATAAACAGCTACATTCTCCATAGGGGTCAATAATACAGATAAACAGCTACATTCTCCATAGAGGTCAATAATACAGATAAACAGCTACATTCTCCATAGGGGTCAATAATACAGATAAACAGCTACATTCTCCATAGGGGTCAATAATACAGATAAACAGCTACATTCTCCATAGGGGTCAATAATACAGATAAACAGCTACATTCTCCATAGGGGTCAATAATACAGATAAACAGCTACATTCTCCATAGGGGTCAATAATACAGATAAACAGCTACATTCTCCATAGGGGTCAATAATACAGATAAACAGCTACATTCTCCATAGGGGTCAATAATACAGATAAACAGCTACATTCTCCATAGGGGTCAATAATACAGATAAACAGCTACATTCTCCATAGGGGTCAATAATACAGATAAACAGCTACATTCTCCATAGGGGTCAATAATACAGATAAACAGCTACATTCTCCATAGAGGTCAATAATACAGATAAACAGCTACATTCTCCATAGGGGTCAATAATACAGATAAACAGCTACATTCTCCATAGAGGTCAATAATACAGATAAACAGCTACATTCTCCATAGGGGTCAATAATACAGATAAACAGCTACATTCTCCATAGGGGTCATTAATACAGATAAACAGCTACATTCTCCATAGAGGTCAATAATACAGATAAACAGCTACATTCTCCATAGGGTTCAATAATACAGATAAACAGCTACATTCTCCATAGAGGTCAATAATACAGATAAACAGCTACATTCTCCATAGGGGTCAATAATACATATAAACAGCTATATTCTCCATAGGGTTCAATAATACAGATAAACAGCTACATTCTCCATAGGGGTCAATAATACAGATAAACAGCTACATTCTCCATAGGGGTCAATAATACAGATAAACAGCTACATTCTCCATAGGGGTCAATAATACAGATAAACAGCTACATTCTCCATAGGGGTCAATAATACAGATAAACAGCTACATTCTCCATAGGGGTCAATAATACAGATAAACAGCTACATTCTCCATAGGGGTCAATAATACAGATAAACAGCTACATTCTCCATAGAGGTCAATAATACAGATAAACAGCTACATTCTCCATAGGGGTCAATAATACAGATAAACAGCTACATTCTCCATAGGGGTCAATAATACAGATAAACAGCTACATTCTCCATAGGGGTCAATAATACAGATAAACAGCTACATTCTCCATAGAGGTCAATAATACAGATAAACAGCTACATTCTCCATAGAGGTCAATAATACAGATAAACAGCTACATTCTCCATAGGGGTCAATAATACAGATAAACAGCTACATTCTCCATAGAGGTCAATAATACAGATAAACAGCTACATTCTCCATAGGGGTCAATAATACAGATAAACAGCTACATTCTCCATAGAGGTCAATAATACAGATAAACAGCTACATTCTCCATAGGGGTCAATAATACAGATAAACAGCTACATTCTCCATAGGGGTCAATAATACAGATAAACAGCTACATTCTCCATAGAGGTCAATAATACAGATAAACAGCTACATTCTCCATAGGGGTCAATAATACAGATAAACAGCTACATTCTCCATAGGGGTCAATAATACAGATAAACAGCTACATTCTCCATAGGGGTCAATAATACAGATAAACAGCTACATTCTCCATAGGGGTCAATAATACAGATAAACAGCTACATTCTCCATAGAGGTCAATAATACAGATAAACAGCTACATTCTCCATAGGGGTCAATAATACAGATAAACAGCTACATTCTCCATAGAGGTCAATAATACAGATAAACAGCTACATTCTCCATAGGGGTCAATAATACAGATAAACAGCTACATTCTCCATAGGGGTCAATAATACAGATAAACAGCTACATTCTCCATAGAGGTCAATAATACAGATAAACAGCTACATTCTCCATAGGGGTCAATAATACAGATAAACAGCTACATTCTCCATAGGGGTCAATAATACAGATAAACAGCTACATTCTCCATAGGGGTCAATAATACAGATAAACAGCTACATTCTCCATAGGGGTCAATAATACAGATAAACAGCTACATTCTCCATAGGGGTCAATAATACAGATAAACAGCTACATTCTCCATAGGGGTCAATAATACAGATAAACAGCTACATTCTCCATAGAGGTCAATAATACAGATAAACAGCTACATTCTCCATAGGGGTCAATAATACAGATAAACAGCTACATTCTCCATAGGGGTCAATAATACAGATAAACAGCTACATTCTCCATAGGGGTCAATAATACAGATAAACAGCTACATTCTCCATAGAGGTCAATAATACAGATAAACAGCTACATTCTCCATAGGGGTCAATAATACAGATAAACAGCTACATTCTCCATAGAGGTCAATAATACAGATAAACAGCTACATTCTCCATAGGGGTCAATAATACAGATAAACAGCTACATTCTCCATAGAGGTCAATAATACAGATAAACAGCTACATTCTCCATAGGGGTCAATAATACAGATAAACAGCTACATTCTCCATAGGGGTCAATAATACAGATAAACAGCTACATTCTCCATAGAGGTCAATAATACAGATAAACAGCTACATTCTCCATAGGGGTCAATAATACAGATAAACAGCTACATTCTCCATAGGGGTCAATAATACAGATAAACAGCTACATTCTCCATAGGGGTCAATAATACAGATAAACAGCTACATTCTCCATAGAGGTCAATAATACAGATAAACAGCTACATTCTCCATAGGGGTCAATAATACAGATAAACAGCTACATTCTCCATAGGGGTCAATAATACAGATAAACAGCTACATTCTCCATAGGGGTCAATAATACAGATAAACAGCTACATTCTCCATAGGGGTCAATAATACAGATAAACAGCTACATTCTCCATAGGGGTCAATAATACAGATAAACAGCTACATTCTCCATAGGGGTCAATAATACAGATAAACAGCTACATTCTCCATAGGGGTCAATAATACAGATAAACAGCTACATTCTCCATAGGGGTCAATAATACAGATAAACAGCTACATTCTCCATAGGGGTCAATAATACAGATAAACAGCTACATTCTCCATAGAGGTCAATAATACAGATAAACAGCTACATTCTCCATAGGGGTCAATAATACAGATAAACAGCTACATTCTCCATAGGGGTCAATAATACAGATAAACAGCTACATTCTCCATAGGGGTCAATAATACAGATAAACAGCTACATTCTCCATAGAGGTCAATAATACAGATAAACAGCTACATTCTCCATAGGGGTCAATAATACAGATAAACAGCTACATTCTCCATAGGGGTCAATAATACAGATAAACAGCTACATTCTCCATAGAGGTCAATAATACAGATAAACAGCTACATTCTCCATAGGGGTCAATAATACAGATAAACAGCTACATTCTCCATAGGGGTCAATAATACAGATAAACAGCTACATTCTCCATAGGGGTCAATAATACAGATAAACAGCTACATTCTCCATAGAGGTCAATAATACAGATAAACAGCTACATTCTCCATAGGGGTCAATAATACAGATAAACAGCTACATTCTCCATAGGGGTCAATAATACAGATAAACAGCTACATTCTCCATAGGGGTCAATAATACAGATAAACAGCTACATTCTCCATAGAGGTCAATAATACAGATAAACAGCTACATTCTCCATAGGGGTCAATAATACAGATAAACAGCTACATTCTCCATAGGGGTCAATAATACAGATAAACAGCTACATTCTCCATAGAGGTCAATAATACAGATAAACAGCTACATTCTCCATAGGGGTCAATAATACAGATAAACAGCTACATTCTCCATAGGGGTCAATAATACAGATAAACAGATACATTCTCCATAGGGGTCAATAATACAGATAAACAGCTACATTCTCCATAGAGGTCAATAATACAGATAAACAGATACATTCTCCATAGAGGTCAATAATACAGATAAACAGCTACATTATCCATAGGGGTCAATAATACAGATAAACAGCTACATTCTCCATAGGGGTCAATAATACAGATAAACAGCTACATTCTCCATAGGGGTCAATAATACAGATAAACAGCTACATTCTCCATAGGGGTCAATAATACAGATAAACAGCTACATTCTCCATAGGGGTCAATAATACAGATAAACAGCTACATTCTCCATAGAGGTCAATAATACAGATAAACAGCTACATTCTCCATAGGGGTCAATAATACAGATAAACAGCTACATTCTCCATAGGGGTCAATAATACAGATAAACAGCTACATTCTCCATAGGGGTCAATAATACAGATAAACAGCTACATTCTCCATAGAGGTCAATAATACAGATAAACAGCTACATTCTCCATAGGGGTCAATAATACAGATAAACAGCTACATTCTCCATAGGGGTCAATAATACAGATAAACAGCTACATTCTCCATAGGGGTCAATAATACAGATAAACAGCTACATTCTCCATAGGGGTCAATAATACAGATAAACAGCTACATTCTCCATAGAGGTCAATAATACAGATAAACAGCTACATTCTCCATAGGGGTCAATAATACAGATAAACAGCTACATTCTCCATAGGGGTCAATAATACAGATAAACAGCTACATTCTCCATAGGGGTCAATAATACAGATAAACAGCTACATTCTCCATAGAGGTCAATAATACAGATAAACAGCTACATTCTCCATAGGGGTCAATAATACAGATAAACAGCTACATTCTCCATAGAGGTCAATAATACAGATAAACAGCTACATTCTCCATAGGGGTCAATAATACAGATAAACAGCTACATTCTCCATAGGGGTCATTAATACAGATAAACAGCTACATTCTCCATAGAGGTCAATAATACAGATAAACAGCTACATTCTCCATAGGGTTCAATAATACAGATAAACAGCTACATTCTCCATAGAGGTCAATAATACAGATAAACAGCTACATTCTCCATAGGGGTCAATAATACATATAAACAGCTATATTCTCCATAGGGTTCAATAATACAGATAAACAGCTACATTCTCCATAGGGGTCAATAATACAGATAAACAGCTACATTCTCCATAGGGGTCAATAATACAGATAAACAGCTACATTCTCCATAGGGGTCAATAATACAGATAAACAGCTACATTCTCCATAGGGGTCAATAATACAGATAAACAGCTACATTCTCCATAGGGGTCAATAATACAGATAAACAGCTACATTCTCCATAGGGGTCAATAATACAGATAAACAGCTACATTCTCCATAGGGGTCAATAATACAGATAAACAGCTACATTCTCCATAGAGGTCAATAATACAGATAAACAGCTACATTCTCCATAGGGGTCAATAATACAGATAAACAGCTACATTCTCCATAGGGGTCAATAATACAGATAAACAGCTACATTCTCCATAGGGGTCAATAATACAGATAAACAGCTACATTCTCCATAGAGGTCAATAATACAGATAAACAGCTACATTCTCCATAGGGGTCAATAATACAGATAAACAGCTACATTCTCCATAGAGGTCAATAATACAGATAAACAGCTACATTCTCCATAGGGGTCAATAATACAGATAAACAGCTACATTCTCCATAGAGGTCAATAATACAGATAAACAGCTACATTCTCCATAGAGGTCAATAATACAGATAAACAGCTACATTCTCCATAGGGGTCAATAATACAGATAAACAGCTACATTCTCCATAGAGGTCAATAATACAGATAAACAGCTACATTCTCCATAGGGGTCAATAATACAGATAAACAGCTACATTCTCCATAGGGGTCAATAATACAGATAAACAGCTACATTCTCCATAGGGGTCAATAATACAGATAAACAGCTACATTCTCCATAGAGGTCAATAATACAGATAAACAGCTACATTCTCCATAGGGGTCAATAATACAGATAAACAGCTACATTCTCCATAGGGGTCAATAATACAGATAAACAGCTACATTCTCCATAGGGGTCAATAATACAGATAAACAGCTACATTCTCCATAGGGGTCAATAATACAGATAAACAGCTACATTCTCCATAGGGGTCAATAATACAGATAAACAGCTACATTCTCCATAGGGGTCAATAATACAGATAAACAGCTACATTCTCCATAGGGGTCAATAATACAGATAAACAGCTACATTCTCCATAGAGGTCAATAATACAGATAAACAGCTACATTCTCCATAGGGGTCAATAATACAGATAAACAGCTACATTCTCCATAGGGGTCAATAATACAGATAAACAGCTACATTCTCCATAGGGGTCAATAATACAGATAAACAGCTACATTCTCCATAGAGGTCAATAATACAGATAAACAGCTACATTCTCCATAGGGGTCAATAATACAGATAAACAGCTACATTCTCCATAGAGGTCAATAATACAGATAAACAGCTACATTCTCCATAGGGGTCAATAATACAGATAAACAGCTACATTCTCCATAGGGGTCAATAATACAGATAAACAGCTACATTCTCCATAGAGGTCAATAATACAGATAAACAGCTACATTCTCCATAGGGGTCAATAATACAGATAAACAGCTACATTCTCCATAGGGGTCAATAATACAGATAAACAGATACATTCTCCATAGGGGTCAATAATACAGATAAACAGCTACATTCTCCATAGAGGTCAATAATACAGATAAACAGCTACATTCTCCATAGAGGTCAATAATACAGATAAACAGCTACATTATCCATAGGGGTCAATAATACAGATAAACAGCTACATTCTCCATAGGGGTCAATAATACAGATAAACAGCTACATTCTCCATAGGGGTCAATAATACAGATAAACAGCTACATTCTCCATAGGGGTCAATAATACAGATAAACAGCTACATTCTCCATAGAGGTCAATAATACAGATAAACAGCTACATTCTCCATAGGGGTCAATAATACAGATAAACAGCTACATTCTCCATAGGGGTCAATAATACAGATAAACAGCTACATTCTCCATAGGGGTCAATAATACAGATAAACAGCTACATTCTCCATAGGGGTCAATAATACAGATAAACAGCTACATTCTCCATAGGGGTCAATAATACAGATAAACAGCTACATTCTCCATAGGGGTCAATAATACAGATAAACAGCTACATTCTCCATAGGGGTCAATAATACAGATAAACAGCTACATTCTCCATAGGGGTCAATAATACAGATAAACAGCTACATTCTCCATAGAGGTCAATAATACAGATAAACAGCTACATTCTCCATAGGGGTCAATAATACAGATAAACAGCTACATTCTCCATAGGGGTCAATAATACAGATAAACAGCTACATTCTCCATAGGGGTCAATAATACAGATAAACAGCTACATTCTCCATAGAGGTCAATAATACAGATAAACAGCTACATTCTCCATAGGGGTCAATAATACAGATAAACAGCTACATTCTCCATAGAGGTCAATAATACAGATAAACAGCTACATTCTCCATAGGGGTCAATAATACAGATAAACAGCTACATTCTCCATAGGGGTCATTAATACAGATAAACAGCTACATTCTCCATAGGGGTCAATAATACATATAAACAGCTATATTCTCCATAGGGTTCAATAATACAGATAAACAGCTACATTCTCCATAGAGGTCAATAATACAGATAAACAGCTACATTCTCCATAGGGTTCAATAATACAGATAAACAGCTACATTCTCCATAGAGGTCAATAATACAGATAAACAGCTACATTCTCCATAGGGGTCAATAATACAGATAAACAGCTACATTCTCCATAGGGGTCAATAATACAGATAAACAGCTACATTCTCCATAGGGGTCAATAATACAGATAAACAGCTACATTCTCCATAGGGGTCAATAATACAGATAAACAGCTACATTCTCCATAGGGGTCAATAATACAGATAAACAGCTACATTCTCCATAGGGGTCAATAATACAGATAAACAGCTACATTCTCCATAGGGGTCAATAATACAGATAAACAGCTACATTCTCCATAGGGGTCAATAATACAGATAAACAGCTACATTCTCCATAGGGGTCAATAATACAGATAAACAGCTACATTCTCCATAGAGGTCAATAATACAGATAAACAGCTACATTCTCCATAGGGGTCAATAATACAGATAAACAGCTACATTCTCCATAGAGGTCAATAATACAGATAAACAGCTACATTCTCCATAGAGGTCAATAATACAGATAAACAGCTACATTCTCCATAGAGGTCAATAATACAGATAAACAGCTACATTCTCCATAGGGGTCAATAATACAGATAAACAGCTACATTCTCCATAGGGGTCAATAATACAGATAAACAGCTACATTCTCCATAGGGGTCAATAATACAGATAAACAGCTACATTCTCCATAGAGGTCAATAATACAGATAAACAGCTACATTCTCCATAGGGGTCAATAATACAGATAAACAGCTACATTCTCCATAGAGGTCAATAATACAGATAAACAGATACATTCTCCATAGGGGTCAATAATACAGATAAACAGCTACATTCTCCATAGAGGTCAATAATACAGATAAACAGATACATTCTCCATAGAGGTCAATAATACAGATAAACAGCTACATTATCCATAGGGGTCAATAATACAGATAAACAGCTACATTCTCCATAGGGGTCAATAATACAGATAAACAGCTACATTCTCCATAGGGGTCAATAATACAGATAAACAGCTACATTCTCCATAGGGGTCAATAATACAGATAAACAGCTACATTCTCCATAGAGGTCAATAATACAGATAAACAGCTACATTCTCCATAGGGGTCAATAATACAGATAAACAGCTACATTCTCCATAGGGGTCAATAATACAGATAAACAGCTACATTCTCCATAGAGGTCAATAATACAGATAAACAGCTACATTCTCCATAGGGGTCAATAATACAGATAAACAGCTACATTCTCCATAGGGGTCAATAATACAGATAAACAGCTACATTCTCCATAGGGGTCAATAATACAGATAAACAGCTACATTCTCCATAGAGGTCAATAATACAGATAAACAGCTACATTCTCCATAGGGGTCAATAATACAGATAAACAGCTACATTCTCCATAGAGGTCAATAATACAGATAAACAGCTACATTCTCCATAGGGGTCAATAATACAGATAAACAGCTACATTCTCCATAGGGGTCATTAATACAGATAAACAGCTACATTCTCCATAGAGGTCAATAATACAGATAAACAGCTACATTCTCCATAGGGTTCAATAATACAGATAAACAGCTACATTCTCCATAGGGGTCAATAATACAGATAAACAGCTACATTCTCCATAGGGGTCAATAATACAGATAAACAGCTACATTCTCCATAGGGGTCAATAATACAGATAAACAGCTACATTCTCCATAGAGGTCAATAATACAGATAAACAGCTACATTCTCCATAGGGGTCAATAATACAGATAAACAGCTACATTCTCCATAGAGGTCAATAATACAGATAAACAGCTACATTCTCCATAGGGGTCAATAATACAGATAAACAGCTACATTCTCCATAGGGGTCAATAATACAGATAAACAGCTACATTCTCCATAGAGGTCAATAATACAGATAAACAGCTACATTCTCCATAGGGTTCAATAATACAGATAAACAGCTACATTCTCCATAGAGGTCAATAATACAGATAAACAGCTACATTCTCCATAGGGGTCAATAATACATATAAACAGCTATATTCTCCATAGGGTTCAATAATACAGATAAACAGCTACATTCTCCATAGGGGTCAATAATACAGATAAACAGCTACATTCTCCATAGGGGTCAATAATACAGATAAACAGCTACATTCTCCATAGGGGTCAATAATACAGATAAACAGCTACATTCTCCATAGGGGTCAATAATACAGATAAACAGCTATATTCTCCATAGGGTTCAATAATACAGATAAACAGCTACATTCTCCATAGGGGTCAATAATACAGATAAACAGCTACATTCTCCATAGGGGTCAATAATACAGATAAACAGCTACATTCTCCATAGGGGTCAATAATACAGATAAACAGCTACATTCTCCATA
Source organism: Salvelinus alpinus (assembly GCF_045679555.1). Taxonomy (NCBI): domain Eukaryota; kingdom Metazoa; phylum Chordata; class Actinopteri; order Salmoniformes; family Salmonidae; genus Salvelinus; species Salvelinus alpinus. Next base: position 86,031,929 of record NC_092091.1, on the reverse strand, counting down.
GGGGTCAATAATACAGATAAACAGCTACATTCTCTATAGGGGTCAATAATACAGATAAACAGCTACATTCTCCATAGAGGTCAATAATACAGATAAACAGCTACATTCTCCATAGAGGTCAATAATACAGATAAACAGCTACATTCTCCATAGGGGTCAATAATACAGATAAACAGCTACATTCTCCATAGAGGTCAATAATACAGATAAACAGCTACATTCTCCATAGGGGTCAATAATACAGATAAACAGCTACATTCTCCATAGAGGTCAATAATACAGATAAACAGCTACATTCTCCATAGGGGTCAATAATACAGATAAACAGCTACATTCTCCATAGGGGTCATTAATACAGATAAACAGCTACATTCTCCATAGAGGTCAATAATACAGATAAACAGCTACATTCTCCATAGGGGTCAATAATACAGATAAACAGCTACATTCTCCATAGAGGTCAATAATACAGATAAACAGCTACATTCTCCATAGGGGTCAATAATACAGATAAACAGCTATATTCTCCATAGGGTTCAATAATACAGATAAACAGCTACATTCTCCATAGGGGTCAATAATACAGATAAACAGCTACATTCTCCATAGGGGTCAATAATACAGATAAACAGCTACATTCTCCATAGGGGTCAATAATACAGATAAACAGCTACATTCTCCATAGGGGTCAATAATACAGATAAACAGCTACATTCTCCATAGGGGTCAATAATACAGATAAACAGCTACATTCTCCATAGGGGTCAATAATACAGATAAACAGCTACATTCTCCATAGGGGTCAATAATACAGATAAACAGCTACATTCTCCATAGAGGTCAATAATACAGATAAACAGCTACATTCTCCATAGGGGTCAATAATACAGATAAACAGCTACATTCTCCATAGGGGTCAATAATACAGATAAACAGCTACATTCTCCATAGGGGTCAATAATACAGATAAACAGCTACATTCTCCATAGAGGTCAATAATACAGATAAACAGCTACATTCTCCATAGGGGTCAATAATACAGATAAACAGCTACATTCTCCATAGAGGTCAATAATACAGATAAATAGCTACATTCTCCATAGGGGTCAATAATACAGATAAACAGCTACATTCTCCATAGAGGTCAATAATACAGATAAACAGCTACATTCTCCATAAAGGTCAATAATACAGATAAACAGCTACATTCTCCATAGGGGTCAATAATACAGATAAACAGCTACATTCTCCATAGAGGTCAATAATACAGATAAACAGCTACATTCTCCATAGGGGTCAATAATACAGATAAACAGCTACATTCTCCATAGGGGTCAATAATACAGATAAACAGCTACATTCTCCATAGGGGTCAATAATACAGATAAACAGCTACATTCTCCATAGAGGTCAATAATACAGATAAACAGCTACATTCTCCATAGGGGTCAATAATACAGATAAACAGCTACATTCTCCATAGGGGTCAATAATACAGATAAACAGCTACATTCGCCATAGGGGTCAATAATACAGATAAACAGCTACATTCTCCATAGGGGTCAATAATACAGATAAACAGCTACATTCTCCATAGGGGTCAATAATACAGATAAACAGCTACATTCTCCATAGGGGTCAATAATACAGATAAACAGCTACATTCTCCATAGGGGTCAATAATACAGATAAACAGCTACATTCTCCATAGGGGTCAATAATACAGATAAACAGCTACATTCTCCATAGGGGTCAATAATACAGATAAACAGCTACATTCTCCATAGAGGTCAATAATACAGATAAACAGCTACATTCTCCATAGGGGTCAATAATACAGATAAACAGCTACATTCTCCATAGGGGTCAATAATACAGATAAACAGCTACATTCTCCATAGGGGTCAATAATACAGATAAACAGCTACATTCTCCATAGAGGTCAATAATACAGATAAACAGCTACATTCTCCATAGGGGTCAATAATACAGATAAACAGCTACATTCTCCATAGAGGTCAATAATACAGATAAACAGCTACATTCTCCATATGGGTCAATAATACAGATAAACAGCTACATTCTCCATAGGGGTCAATAATACAGATAAACAGCTACATTCTCCATAGAGGTCAATAATACAGATAAACAGCTACATTCTCCATAGGGGTCAATAATACAGATAAACAGCTACATTCTCCATAGGGGTCAATAATACAGATAAACAGATACATTCTCCATAGGGGTCAATAATACAGATAAACAGCTACATTCTCCATAGAGGTCAATAATACAGATAAACAGATACATTCTCCATAGAGGTCAATAATACAGATAAACAGCTACATTATCCATAGGGGTCAATAATACAGATAAACAGCTACATTCTCCATAGAGGTCAATAATACAGATAAACAGCTACATTCTCCATAGGGGTCAATAATACAGATAAACAGCTACATTCTCCATAGGGGTCAATAATACAGATAAACAGCTACATTCTCCATAGGGGTCAATAATACAGATAAACAGCTACATTCTCCATAGAGGTCAATAATACAGATAAACAGCTACATTCTCCATAGGGGTCAATAATACAGATAAACAGCTACATTCTCCATAGGGGTCAATAATACAGATAAACAGCTACATTCTCCATAGGGGTCAATAATACAGATAAACAGCTACATTCTCCATAGAGGTCAATAATACAGATAAACAGCTACATTCTCCATAGGGGTCAATAATACAGATAAACAGCTACATTCTCCATAGAGGTCAATAATACAGATAAACAGCTACATTCTCCATAGGGGTCAATAATACAGATAAACAGCTACATTCTCCATAGGGGTCAATAATACAGATAAACAGCTACATTCTCCATAGAGGTCAATAATACAGATAAACAGCTACATTCTCCATAGGGGTCAATAATACAGATAAACAGCTACATTCTCCATAGGGGTCAATAATACAGATAAACAGCTACATTCTCCATAGAGGTCAATAATACAGATAAACAGCTACATTCTCCATAGGGGTCAATAATACAGATAAACAGCTACATTCTCCATAGGGGTCAATAATACAGATAAACAGCTACATTCTCCATAGGGGTCAATAATACAGATAAACAGCTACATTCTCCATAGAGGTCAATAATACAGATAAACAGCTACATTCTCCATAGGGGTCAATAATACAGATAAACAGCTACATTCTCCATAGAGGTCAATAATACAGATAAACAGCTACATTCTCCATAGGGGTCAATAATACAGATAAACAGCTACATTCTCCATAGGGGTCATTAATACAGATAAACAGCTACATTCTCCATAGAGGTCAATAATACAGATAAACAGCTACATTCTCCATAGGGTTCAATAATACAGATAAACAGCTACATTCTCCATAGAGGTCAATAATACAGATAAACAGCTACATTCTCCATAGGGGTCAATAATACATATAAACAGCTATATTCTCCATAGGGTTCAATAATACAGATAAACAGCTACATTCTCCATAGGGGTCAATAATACAGATAAACAGCTACATTCTCCATAGGGGTCAATAATACAGATAAACAGCTACATTCTCCATAGGGGTCAATAATACAGATAAACAGCTACATTCTCCATAGGGGTCAATAATACAGATAAACAGCTACATTCTCCATAGGGGTCAATAATACAGATAAACAGCTACATTCTCCATAGGGGTCAATAATACAGATAAACAGCTACATTCTCCATAGGGGTCAATAATACAGATAAACAGCTACATTCTCCATAGAGGTCAATAATACAGATAAACAGCTACATTCTCCATAGGGGTCAATAATACAGATAAACAGCTACATTCTCCATAGGGGTCAATAATACAGATAAACAGCTACATTCTCCATAGGGGTCAATAATACAGATAAACAGCTACATTCTCCATAGAGGTCAATAATACAGATAAACAGCTACATTCTCCATAGGGGTCAATAATACAGATAAACAGCTACATTCTCCATAGAGGTCAATAATACAGATAAACAGCTACATTCTCCATAGGGGTCAATAATACAGATAAACAGCTACATTCTCCATAGAGGTCAATAATACAGATAAACAGCTACATTCTCCATAAAGGTCAATAATACAGATAAACAGCTACATTCTCCATAGGGGTCAATAATACAGATAAACAGCTACATTCTCCATAGAGGTCAATAATACAGATAAACAGCTACATTCTCCATAGGGGTCAATAATACAGATAAACAGCTACATTCTCCATAGGGGTCAATAATACAGATAAACAGATACATTCTCCATAGGGGTCAATAATACAGATAAACAGCTACATTCTCCATAGAGGTCAATAATACAGATAAACAGCTACATTCTCCATAGGGGTCAATAATACAGATAAACAGCTACATTCTCCATAGGGGTCAATAATACAGATAAACAGCTACATTCTCCATAGGGGTCAATAATACAGATAAACAGCTACATTCTCCATAGGGGTCAATAATACAGATAAACAGCTACATTCTCCATAGGGGTCAATAATACAGATAAACAGCTACATTCTCCATAGGGGTCAATAATACAGATAAACAGCTACATTCTCCATAGGGGTCAATAATACAGATAAACAGCTACATTCTCCATAGAGGTCAATAATACAGATAAACAGCTACATTCTCCATAGGGGTCAATAATACAGATAAACAGCTACATTCTCCATAGGGGTCAATAATACAGATAAACAGCTACATTCTCCATAGGGGTCAATAATACAGATAAACAGCTACATTCTCCATAGAGGTCAATAATACAGATAAACAGCTACATTCTCCATAGGGGTCAATAATACAGATAAACAGCTACATTCTCCATAGAGGTCAATAATACAGATAAACAGCTACATTCTCCATATGGGTCAATAATACAGATAAACAGCTACATTCTCCATAGGGGTCAATAATACAGATAAACAGCTACATTCTCCATAGAGGTCAATAATACAGATAAACAGCTACATTCTCCATAGGGGTCAATAATACAGATAAACAGCTACATTCTCCATAGGGGTCAATAATACAGATAAACAGATACATTCTCCATAGGGGTCAATAATACAGATAAACAGCTACATTCTCCATAGAGGTCAATAATACAGATAAACAGATACATTCTCCATAGAGGTCAATAATACAGATAAACAGCTACATTATCCATAGGGGTCAATAATACAGATAAACAGCTACATTCTCCATAGGGGTCAATAATACAGATAAACAGCTACATTCTCCATAGGGGTCAATAATACAGATAAACAGCTACATTCTCCATAGGGGTCAATAATACAGATAAACAGCTACATTCTCCATAGAGGTCAATAATACAGATAAACAGCTACATTCTCCATAGGGGTCAATAATACAGATAAACAGCTACATTCTCCATAGGGGTCAATAATACAGATAAACAGCTACATTCTCCATAGAGGTCAATAATACAGATAAACAGCTACATTCTCCATAGGGGTCAATAATACAGATAAACAGCTACATTCTCCATAGGGGTCAATAATACAGATAAACAGCTACATTCTCCATAGGGGTCAATAATACAGATAAACAGCTACATTCTCCATAGGGGTCAATAATACAGATAAACAGCTACATTCTCCATAGGGGTCAATAATACAGATAAACAGCTACATTCTCCATAGAGGTCAATAATACAGATAAACAGCTACATTCTCCATAGGGGTCAATAATACAGATAAACAGCTACATTCTCCATAGGGGTCAATAATACAGATAAACAGCTACATTCTCCATAGGGGTCAATAATACAGATAAACAGCTACATTCTCCATAGAGGTCAATAATACAGATAAACAGCTACATTCTCCATAGGGGTCAATAATACAGATAAACAGCTACATTCTCCATAGAGGTCAATAATACAGATAAACAGCTACATTCTCCATAGGGGTCAATAATACAGATAAACAGCTACATTCTCCATAGGGGTCATTAATACAGATAAACAGCTACATTCTCCATAGGGGTCAATAATACATATAAACAGCTATATTCTCCATAGGGTTCAATAATACAGATAAACAGCTACATTCTCCATAGAGGTCAATAATACAGATAAACAGCTACATTCTCCATAGGGTTCAATAATACAGATAAACAGCTACATTCTCCATAGAGGTCAATAATACAGATAAACAGCTACATTCTCCATAGGGGTCAATAATACATATAAACAGCTATATTCTCCATAGGGTTCAATAATACAGATAAACAGCTACATTCTCCATAGGGGTCAATAATACAGATAAACAGCTACATTCTCCATAGGGGTCAATAATACAGATAAACAGCTACATTCTCCATAGGGGTCAATAATACAGATAAACAGCTACATTCTCCATAGGGGTCAATAATACAGATAAACAGCTACATTCTCCATAGGGGTCAATAATACAGATAAACAGCTACATTCTCCATAGGGGTCAATAATACAGATAAACAGCTACATTCTCCATAGGGGTCAATAATACAGATAAACAGCTACATTCTCCATAGAGGTCAATAATACAGATAAACAGCTACATTCTCCATAGGGGTCAATAATACAGATAAACAGCTACATTCTCCATAGAGGTCAATAATACAGATAAACAGCTACATTCTCCATAGAGGTCAATAATACAGATAAACAGCTACATTCTCCATAGAGGTCAATAATACAGATAAACAGCTACATTCTCCATAGGGGTCAATAATACAGATAAACAGCTACATTCTCCATAGGGGTCAATAATACAGATAAACAGCTACATTCTCCATAGGGGTCAATAATACAGATAAACAGCTACATTCTCCATAGAGGTCAATAATACAGATAAACAGCTACATTCTCCATAGGGGTCAATAATACAGATAAACAGCTACATTCTCCATAGAGGTCAATAATACAGATAAACAGATACATTCTCCATAGGGGTCAATAATACAGATAAACAGCTACATTCTCCATAGAGGTCAATAATACAGATAAACAGATACATTCTCCATAGAGTTCAATAATACAGATAAACAGCTACATTATCCATAGGGGTCAATAATACAGATAAACAGCTACATTCTCCATAGGGGTCAATAATACAGATAAACAGCTACATTCTCCATAGGGGTCAAAAATACAGATAAACAGCTACATTCTCCATAGGGGTCAATAATACAGATAAACAGCTACATTCTCCATAGAGGTCAATAATACAGATAAACAGCTACATTCTCCATAGGGGTCAATAATACAGATAAACAGCTACATTCTCCATAGGGGTCAATAATACAGATAAACAGCTACATTCTCCATAGAGGTCAATAATACAGATAAACAGCTACATTCTCCATAGGGGTCAATAATACAGATAAACAGCTACCTTCTCCATAGGGGTCAATAATACAGATAAACAGCTACATTCTCCATAGGGGTCAATAATACAGATAAACAGCTACATTCTCCATAGGGGTCAATAATACAGATAAACAGCTACATTCTCCATAGAGGTCAATAATACAGATAAACAGCTACATTCTCCATAGGGGTCAATAATACAGATAAACAGCTACATTCTCCATAGGGGTCAATAATACAGATAAACAGCTACATTCTCCATAGGGGTCAATAATACAGATAAACAGCTACATTCTCCATAGAGGTCAATAATACAGATAAACAGCTACATTCTCCATAGGGGTCAATAATACAGATAAACAGCTACATTCTCCATAGAGGTCAATAATACAGATAAACAGCTACATTCTCCATAGGGGTCAATAATACAGATAAACAGCTACATTCTCCATAGGGGTCAATAATACAGATAAACAGCTACATTCTCCATAGAGGTCAATAATACAGATAAACAGCTACATTCTCCATAGGGGTCAATAATACAGATAAACAGCTACATTCTCCATAGAGGTCAATAATACAGATAAACAGCTACATTCTCCATAGGGGTCAATAATACATATAAACAGCTATATTCTCCATAGGGTTCAATAATACAGATAAACAGCTACATTCTCCATAGGGTTCAATAATACAGATAAACAGCTACATTCTCCATAGAGGTCAATAATACAGATAAACAGCTACATTCTCCATAGGGGTCAATAATACATATAAACAGCTATATTCTCCATAGGGTTCAATAATACAGATAAACAGCTACATTCTCCATAGGGGTCAATAATACAGATAAACAGCTACATTCTCCATAGGGGTCAATAATACAGATAAACAGCTACATTCTCCATAGGGGTCAATAATACAGATAAACAGCTACATTCTCCATAGGGGTCAATAATACAGATAAACAGCTACATTCTCCATAGGGGTCAATAATACAGATAAACAGCTACATTCTCCATAGGGGTCAATAATACAGATAAACAGCTACATTCTCCATAGGGGTCAATAATACAGATAAACAGCTACATTCTCCATAGAGGTCAATAATACAGATAAACAGCTACATTCTCCATAGGGGTCAATAATACAGATAAACAGCTACATTCTCCATAGAGGTCAATAATACAGATAAACAGCTACATTCTCCATAGGGGTCAATAATACAGATAAACAGCTACATTCTCCATAGAGGTCAATAATACAGATAAACAGCTACATTCTCCATAGGGGTCAATAATACAGATAAACAGCTACATTCTCCATAGGGGTCAATAATACAGATAAACAGCTACATTCTCCATAGGGGTCAATAATACAGATAAACAGCTACATTCTCCATAGAGGTCAATAATACAGATAAACAGCTACATTCTCCATAGGGGTCAATAATACAGATAAACAGCTACATTCTCCATAGAGGTCAATAATACAGATAAACAGATACATTCTCCATAGGGGTCAATAATACAGATAAACAGCTACATTCTCCATAGAGGTCAATAATACAGATAAACAGATACATTCTCCATAGAGGTCAATAATACAGATAAACAGCTACATTATCCATAGGGGTCAATAATACAGATAAACAGCTACATTCTCCATAGGGGTCAATAATACAGATAAACAGCTACATTCTCCATAGGGGTCAATAATACAGATAAACAGCTACATTCTCCATAGGGGTCAATAATACAGATAAACAGCTACATTCTCCATAGAGGTCAATAATACAGATAAACAGATACATTCTCCATAGGGGTCAATAATACAGATAAACAGCTACATTCTCCATAGGGGTCAATAATACAGATAAACAGCTACATTCTCCATAGAGGTCAATAATACAGATAAACAGCTACATTCTCCATAGGGGTCAATAATACAGATAAACAGCTACATTCTCCATAGGGGTCAATAATACAGATAAACAGCTACATTCTCCAAAGGGGTCAATAATACAGATAAACAGCTACATTCTCCATAGGGGTCAATAATACAGATAAACAGCTACATTCTCCATAGAGGTCAATAATACAGATAAACAGCTACATTCTCCATAGGGGTCAATAATACAGATAAACAGCTACATTCTCCATAGGGGTCAATAATACAGATAAACAGCTACATTCTCCATAGGGGTCAATAATACAGATAAACAGCTACATTCTCCATAGAGGTCAATAATACAGATAAACAGCTACATTCTCCATAGGGGTCAATAATACAGATAAACAGCTACATTCTCCATAGAGGTCAATAATACAGATAAACAGCTACATTCTCCATAGGGGTCAATAATACAGATAAACAGCTACATTCTCCATAGGGGTCAATAATACAGATAAACAGCTACATTCTCCATAGAGGTCAATAATACAGATAAACAGCTACATTCTCCATAGGGGTCAATAATACAGATAAACAGCTACATTCTCCATAGGGGTCAATAATACAGATAAACAGCTACATTCTCCATAGGGGTCAATAATACAGATAAACAGCTACATTCTCCATAGGGGTCAATAATACAGATAAACAGCTACATTCTCCATAGAGGTCAATAATACAGATAAACAGCTACATTCTCCATAGGGGTCAATAATACAGATAAACAGCTACATTCTCCATAGGGGTCAATAATACAGATAAACAGCTACATTCTCCATAGGGGTCAATAATACAGATAAACAGCTACATTCTCCATAGGGGTCAATAATACAGATAAACAGCTACATTCTCCATAGGGGTCAATAATACAGATAAACAGCTACATTCTCCATAGGGGTCAATAATACAGATAAACAGCTACATTCTCCATAGGGGTCAATAATACAGATAAACAGCTACATTCTCCATAGAGGTCAATAATACAGATAAACAGCTACATTCTCCATAGGGGTCAATAATACAGATAAACAGCTACATTCTCCATAGAGGTCAATAATACAGATAAACAGCTACATTCTCCATAGGGGTCAATAATACAGATAAACAGCTACATTCTCCATAGAGGTCAATAATACAGATAAACAGCTACATTCTCCATAGGGGTCAATAATACAGATAAACAGCTACATTCTCCATAGAGGTCAATAATACAGATAAACAGATACATTCTCCATAGGGGTCAATAATACAGATAAACAGCTACATTCTCCATAGAGGTCAATAATACAGATAAACAGATACATTCTCCATAGAGGTCAATAATACAGATAAACAGCTACATTATCCATAGGGGTCAATAATACAGATAAACAGCTACATTCTCCATAGGGGTCAATAATACAGATAAACAGCTACATTCTCCATAGGGGTCAAAAATACAGATAAACAGCTACATTCTCCATAGGGGTCAATAATACAGATAAACAGCTACATTCTCCATAGAGGTCAATAATACAGATAAACAGCTACATTCTCCATAGGGGTCAATAATACAGATAAACAGCTACATTCTCCATAGGGGTCAATAATACAGATAAACAGCTACATTCTCCATAGAGGTCAATAATACAGATAAACAGCTACATTCTCCATAGGGGTCAATAATACAGATAAACAGCTACATTCTCCATAGGGGTCAATAATACAGATAAACAGCTACATTCTCCATAGGGGTCAATAATACAGATAAACAGCTACATTCTCCATAGGGGTCAATAATACAGATAAACAGCTACATTCTCCATAGAGGTCAATAATACAGATAAACAGCTACATTCTCCATAGGGGTCAATAATACAGATAAACAGCTACATTCTCCATAGGGGTCAATAATACAGATAAACAGCTACATTCTCCATAGGGGTCAATAATACAGATAAACAGCTACATTCTCCATAGAGGTCAATAATACAGATAAACAGCTACATTCTCCATAGGGGTCAATAATACAGATAAACAGCTACATTCTCCATAGAGGTCAATAATACAGATAAACAGCTACATTCTCCATAGGGGTCAATAATACAGATAAACAGCTACATTCTCCATAGGGGTCATTAATACAGATAAACAGCTACATTCTCCATAGAGGTCAATAATACAGATAAACAGCTACATTCTCCATAGGGTTCAATAATACAGATAAACAGCTACATTCTCCATAGAGGTCAATAATACAGATAAACAGCTACATTCTCCATAGGGGTCAATAATACATATAAACAGCTATATTCTCCATAGGGTTCAATAATACAGATAAACAGCTACATTCTCCATAGGGTTCAATAATACAGATAAACAGCTACATTCTCCATAGAGGTCAATAATACAGATAAACAGCTACATTCTCCATAGGGGTCAATAATACATATAAACAGCTATATTCTCCATAGGGTTCAATAATACAGATAAACAGCTACATTCTCCATAGGGGTCAATAATACAGATAAACAGCTACATTCTCCATAGGGGTCAATAATACAGATAAACAGCTACATTCTCCATAGGGGTCAATAATACAGATAAACAGCTACATTCTCCATAGGGGTCAATAATACAGATAAACAGCTACATTCTCCATAGGGGTCAATAATACAGATAAACAGCTACATTCTCCATAGGGGTCAATAATACAGATAAACAGCTACATTCTCCATAGGGGTCAATAATACAGATAAACAGCTACATTCTCCATAGAGGTCAATAATACAGATAAACAGCTACATTCTCCATAGGGGTCAATAATACAGATAAACAGCTACATTCTCCATAGAGGTCAATAATACAGATAAACAGCTACATTCTCCATAGGGGTCAATAATACAGATAAACAGCTACATTCTCCATAGAGGTCAATAATACAGATAAACAGCTACATTCTCCATAGGGGTCAATAATACAGATAAACAGCTACATTCTCCATAGGGGTCAATAATACAGATAAACAGCTACATTCTCCATAGGGGTCAATAATACAGATAAACAGCTACATTCTCCATAGAGGTCAATAATACAGATAAACAGCTACATTCTCCATAGGGGTCAATAATACAGATAAACAGCTACATTCTCCATAGAGGTCAATAATACAGATAAACAGATACATTCTCCATAGGGGTCAATAATACAGATAAACAGCTACATTCTCCATAGAGGTCAATAATACAGATAAACAGATACATTCTCCATAGAGGTCAATAATACAGATAAACAGCTACATTATCCATAGGGGTCAATAATACAGATAAACAGCTACATTCTCCATAGGGGTCAATAATACAGATAAACAGCTACATTCTCCATAGGGGTCAATAATACAGATAAACAGCTACATTCTCCATAGGGGTCAATAATACAGATAAACAGCTACATTCTCCATAGAGGTCAATAATACAGATAAACAGCTACATTCTCCATAGGGGTCAATAATACAGATAAACAGCTACATTCTCCATAGGGGTCAATAATACAGATAAACAGCTACATTCTCCATAGAGGTCAATAATACAGATAAACAGCTACATTCTCCATAGGGGTCAATAATACAGATAAACAGCTACATTCTCCATAGGGGTCAATAATACAGATAAACAGCTACATTCTCCATAGGGGTCAATAATACAGATAAACAGCTACATTCTCCATAGGGGTCAATAATACAGATAAACAGCTACATTCTCCATAGAGGTCAATAATACAGATAAACAGCTACATTCTCCATAGGGGTCAATAATACAGATAAACAGCTACATTCTCCATAGGGGTCAATAATACAGATAAACAGCTACATTCTCCATAGGGGTCAATAATACAGATAAACAGCTACATTCTCCATAGAGGTCAATAATACAGATAAACAGCTACATTCTCCATAGGGGTCAATAATACAGATAAACAGCTACATTCTCCATAGAGGTCAATAATACAGATAAACAGCTACATTCTCCATAGGGGTCAATAATACAGATAAACAGCTACATTCTCCATAGGGGTCAATAATACAGATAAACAGCTACATTCTCCATAGAGGTCAATAATACAGATAAACAGCTACATTCTCCATAGGGGTCAATAATACAGATAAACAGCTACATTCTCCATAGGGGTCAATAATACAGATAAACAGCTACATTCTCCATAGGGGTCAATAATACAGATAAACAGCTACATTCTCCATAGGGGTCAATAATACAGATAAACAGCTACATTCTCCATAGAGGTCAATAATACAGATAAACAGCTACATTCTCCATAGGGGTCAATAATACAGATAAACAGCTACATTCTCCATAGGGGTCAATAATACAGATAAACAGCTACATTCTCCATAGGGGTCAATAATACAGATAAACAGCTACATTCTCCATAGGGGTCAATAATACAGATAAACAGCTACATTCTCCATAGGGGTCAATAATACAGATAAACAGCTACATTCTCCATAGGGGTCAATAATACAGATAAACAGCTACATTCTCCATAGGGGTCAATAATACAGATAAACAGCTACATTCTCCATAGAGGTCAATAATACAGATAAACAGCTACATTCTCCATAGGGGTCAATAATACAGATAAACAGCTACATTCTCCATAGGGGTCAATAATACAGATAAACAGCTACATTCTCCATAGGGGTCAATAATACAGATAAACAGCTACATTCTCCATAGGGGTCAATAATACAGATAAACAGCTACATTCTCCATAGGGGTCAATAATACAGATAAACAGCTACATTCTCCATAGGGGTCAATAATACAGATAAACAGCTACATTCTCCATAGGGGTCAATAATACAGATAAACAGCTACATTCTCCATAGAGGTCAATAATACAGATAAACAGCTACATTCTCCATAGGGGTCAATAATACAGATAAACAGCTACATTCTCCATAGAGGTCAATAATACAGATAAACAGCTACATTCTCCATAGGGGTCAATAATACAGATAAACAGCTACATTCTCCATAGAGGTCAATAATACAGATAAACAGCTACATTCTCCATAGGGGTCAATAATACAGATAAACAGCTACATTCTCCATAGGGGTCAATAATACAGATAAACAGCTACATTCTCCATAGAGGTCAATAATACAGATAAACAGCTACATTCTCCATAGGGGTCAATAATACAGATAAACAGCTACATTCTCCATAGGGGTCAATAATACAGATAAACAGCTACATTCTCCATAGGGGTCAATAATACAGATAAACAGCTACATTCTCCATAGGGGTCAATAATACAGATAAACAGCTACATTCTCCATAGAGGTCAATAATACAGATAAACAGCTACATTCTCCATAGGGGTCAATAATACAGATAAACAGCTACATTCTCCATAGGGGTCAATAATACAGATAAACAGCTACATTCTCCATAGGGGTCAATAATACAGATAAACAGCTACATTCTCCATAGAGGTCAATAATACAGATAAACAGCTACATTCTCCATAGGGGTCAATAATACAGATAAACAGCTACATTCTCCATAGAGGTCAATAATACAGATAAACAGCTACATTCTCCATAGGGGTCAATAATACAGATAAACAGCTACATTCTCCATAGGGGTCAATAATACAGATAAACAGCTACATTCTCCATAGAGGTCAATAATACAGATAAACAGCTACATTCTCCATAGGGGTCAATAATACAGATAAACAGCTACATTCTCCATAGGGGTCAATAATACAGATAAACAGCTACATTCTCCATAGGGGTCAATAATACAGATAAACAGCTACATTCTCCATAGGGGTCAATAATACAGATAAACAGCTACATTCTCCATAGAGGTCAATAATACAGATAAACAGCTACATTCTCCATAGGGGTCAATAATACAGATAAACAGCTACATTCTCCATAGGGGTCAATAATACAGATAAACAGCTACATTCTCCATAGGGGTCAATAATACAGATAAACAGCTACATTCTCCATAGGGGTCAATAATACAGATAAACAGCTACATTCTCCATAGGGGTCAATAATACAGATAAACAGCTACATTCTCCATAGGGGTCAATAATACAGATAAACAGCTACATTCTCCATAGAGGTCAATAATACAGATAAACAGCTACATTCTCCATAGGGGTCAATAATACAGATAAACAGCTACATTCTCCATAGGGGTCAATAATACAGATAAACAGCTACATTCTCCATAGGGGTCAATAATACAGATAAACAGCTACATTCTCCATAGAGGTCAATAATACAGATAAACAGCTACATTCTCCATAGGGGTCAATAATACAGATAAACAGCTACATTCTCCATAGAGGTCAATAATACAGATAAACAGCTACATTCTCCATAGGGGTCAATAATACAGATAAACAGCTACATTCTCCATAGGGGTCATTAATACAGATAAACAGCTACATTCTCCATAGAGGTCAATAATACAGATAAACAGCTACATTCTCCATAGGGTTCAATAATACAGATAAACAGCTACATTCTCCATAGAGGTCAATAATACAGATAAACAGCTACATTCTCCATAGGGGTCAATAATACATATAAACAGCTATATTCTCCATAGGGTTCAATAATACAGATAAACAGCTACATTCTCCATAGGGTTCAATAATACAGATAAACAGATACATTCTCCATAGAGGTCAATAATACAGATAAACAGCTACATTCTCCATAGGGGTCAATAATACATATAAACAGCTATATTCTCCATAGGGTTCAATAATACAGATAAACAGCTACATTCTCCATAGGGGTCAATAATACAGATAAACAGCTACATTCTCCATAGGGGTCAATAATACAGATAAACAGCTACATTCTCCATAGGGGTCAATAATACAGATAAACAGCTACATTCTCCATAGGGGTCAATAATACAGATAAACAGCTACATTCTCCATAGGGGTCAATAATACAGATAAACAGCTACATTCTCCATAGGGGTCAATAATACAGATAAACAGCTACATTCTCCATAGGGGTCAATAATACAGATAAACAGCTACATTCTCCATAGAGGTCAATAATACAGATAAACAGCTACATTCTCCATAGGGGTCAATAATACAGATAAACAGCTACATTCTCCATAGAGGTCAATAATACAGATAAACAGCTACATTCTCCATAGGGGTCAATAATACAGATAAACAGCTACATTCTCCATAGAGGTCAATAATACAGATAAACAGCTACATTCTCCATAGGGGTCAATAATACAGATAAACAGCTACATTCTCCATAGGGGTCAATAATACAGATAAACAGCTACATTCTCCATAGGGGTCAATAATACAGATAAACAGCTACATTCTCCATAGAGGTCAATAATACAGATAAACAGCTACATTCTCCATAGGGGTCAATAATACAGATAAACAGCTACATTCTCCATAGAGGTCAATAATACAGATAAACAGATACATTCTCCATAGGGGTCAATAATACAGATAAACAGCTACATTCTCCATAGAGGTCAATAATACAGATAAACAGATACATTCTCCATAGAGGTCAATAATACAGATAAACAGCTACATTATCCATAGGGGTCAATAATACAGATAAACAGCTACATTCTCCATAGGGGTCAATAATACAGATAAACAGCTACATTCTCCATAGGGGTCAATAATACAGATAAACAGCTACATTCTCCATAGGGGTCAATAATACAGATAAACAGCTACATTCTCCATAGAGGTCAATAATACAGATAAACAGCTACATTCTCCATAGGGGTCAATAATACAGATAAACAGCTACATTCTCCATAGGGGTCAATAATACAGATAAACAGCTACATTCTCCATAGAGGTCAATAATACAGATAAACAGCTACATTCTCCATAGGGGTCAATAATACAGATAAACAGCTACATTCTCCATAGGGGTCAATAATACAGATAAACAGCTACATTCTCCATAGGGGTCAATAATACAGATAAACAGCTACATTCTCCATAGGGGTCAATAATACAGATAAACAGCTACATTCTCCATAGAGGTCAATAATACAGATAAACAGCTACATTCTCCATAGGGGTCAATAATACAGATAAACAGCTACATTCTCCATAGGGGTCAATAATACAGATAAACAGCTACATTCTCCATAGGGGTCAATAATACAGATAAACAGCTACATTCTCCATAGAGGTCAATAATACAGATAAACAGCTACATTCTCCATAGGGGTCAATAATACAGATAAACAGCTACATTCTCCATAGAGGTCAATAATACAGATAAACAGCTACATTCTCCATAGGGGTCAATAATACAGATAAACAGCTACATTCTCCATAGGGGTCATTAATACAGATAAACAGCTACATTCTCCATAGAGGTCAATAATACAGATAAACAGCTACATTCTCCATAGGGTTCAATAATACAGATAAACAGCTACATTCTCCATAGAGGTCAATAATACAGATAAACAGCTACATTCTCCATAGGGGTCAATAATACATATAAACAGCTACATTCTCCATAGGGGTCAATAATACAGATAAACAGCTACATTCTCCATAGGGGTCAATAATACAGATAAACAGCTACATTCTCCATAGGGGTCAATAATACAGATAAACAGCTACATTCTCCATAGAGGTCAATAATACAGATAAACAGCTACATTCTCCATAGGGGTCAATAATACAGATAAACAGCTACATTCTCCATAGGGGTCAATAATACAGATAAACAGCTACATTCTCCATAGGGGTCAATAATACAGATAAACAGCTACATTCTCCATAGGGGTCAATAATACAGATAAACAGCTACATTCTCCATAGAGGTCAATAATACAGATAAACAGCTACATTCTCCATAGGGGTCAATAATACAGATAAACAGCTACATTCTCCATAGGGGTCAATAATACAGATAAACAGCTACATTCTCCATAGGGGTCAATAATACAGATAAACAGCTACATTCTCCATAGGGGTCAATAATACAGATAAACAGCTACATTCTCCATAGGGGTCAATAATACAGATAAACAGCTACATTCTCCATAGAGGTCAATAATACAGATAAACAGCTACATTCTCCATAGGGGTCAATAATACAGATAAACAGCTACATTCTCCATAGGGGTCAATAATACAGATAAACAGCTACATTCTCCATAGAGGTCAATAATACAGATAAACAGCTACATTCTCCATAAAGGTCAATAATACAGATAAACAGCTACATTCTCCATAGGGGTCAATAATACAGATAAACAGCTACATTCTCCATAGAGGTCAATAATACAGATAAACAGCTACATTCTCCATAGGGGTCAATAATACAGATAAACAGCTACATTCTCCATAGGGGTCAATAATACAGATAAACAGATACATTCTCCATAGGGGTCAATAATACAGATAAACAGCTACATTCTCCATAGAGGTCAATAATACAGATAAACAGATACATTCTCCATAGAGGTCAATAATACAGATAAACAGCTACATTATCCATAGGGGTCAATAATACAGATAAACAGCTACATTCTCCATAGGGGTCAATAATACAGATAAACAGCTACATTCTCCATAGGGGTCAATAATACAGATAAACAGCTACATTCTCCATAGAGGTCAATAATACAGATAAACAGCTACATTCTCCATAGGGGTCAATAATACATATAAACAGCTATATTCTCCATAGGGTTCAATAATACAGATAAACAGCTACATTCTCCATAGGGGTCAATAATACAGATAAACAGCTACATTCTCCATAGGGGTCAATAATACAGATAAACAGCTACATTCTCCATAGGGGTCAATAATACAGATAAACAGCTACATTCTCCATAGGGGTCAATAATACAGATAAACAGCTACATTCTCCATAGGGGTCAATAATACAGATAAACAGCTACATTCTCCATAGGGGTCAATAATACAGATAAACAGCTACATTCTCCATAGGGGTCAATAATACAGATAAACAGCTACATTCTCCATAGAGGTCAATAATACAGATAAACAGCTACATTCTCCATAGGGGTCAATAATACAGATAAACAGCTACATTCTCCATAGAGGTCAATAATACAGATAAACAGCTACATTCTCCATAGGGGTCAATAATACAGATAAACAGCTACATTCTCCATAGAGGTCAATAATACAGATAAACAGCTACATTCTCCATAGGGGTCAATAATACAGATAAACAGCTACATTCTCCATAGGGGTCAATAATACAGATAAACAGCTACATTCTCCATAGGGGTCAATAATACAGATAAACAGCTACATTCTCCATAGAGGTCAATAATACAGATAAACAGCTACATTCTCCATAGGGGTCAATAATACAGATAAACAGCTACATTCTCCATAGAGGTCAATAATACAGATAAACAGCTACATTCTCCATAGGGGTCAATAATACAGATAAACAGCTACATTCTCCATAGAGGTCAATAATACAGATAAACAGCTACATTCTCCATAGAGGTCAATAATACAGATAAACAGCTACATTCTCCATAGGGGTCAATAATACAGATAAACAGCTACATTCTCCATAGGGGTCAATAATACAGATAAACAGCTACATTCTCCATAGGGGTCAATAATACAGATAAACAGCTACATTCTCCATAGGGGTCAATAATACAGATAAACAGCTACATTCTCCATAGAGGTCAATAATACAGATAAACAGCTACATTCTCCATAGGGGTCAATAATACAGATAAACAGCTACATTCTCCATAGAGGTCAATAATACAGATAAACAGCTACATTCTCCATAGGGGTCAATAATACAGATAAACAGCTACATTCTCCATAGGGGTCAATAATACAGATAAACAGCTACATTCTCCATAGAGGTCAATAATACAGATAAACAGCTACATTCTCCATAGGGGTCAATAATACAGATAAACAGCTACATTCTCCATAGGGGTCAATAATACAGATAAACAGCTACATTCTCCATAGGGGTCAATAATACAGATAAACAGCTACATTCTCCATAGGGGTCAATAATACAGATAAACAGCTACATTCTCCATAGGGGTCAATAATACAGATAAACAGCTACATTCTCCATAGGGGTCAATAATACAGATAAACAGCTACATTCTCCATAGAGGTCAATAATACAGATAAACAGCTACATTCTCCATAGGGGTCAATAATACAGATAAACAGCTACATTCTCCATAGGGGTCAATAATACAGATAAACAGCTACATTCTCCATAGGGGTCAATAATACAGATAAACAGCTACATTCTCCATAGAGGTCAATAATACAGATAAACAGCTACATTCTCCATAGGGGTCAATAATACAGATAAACAGCTACATTCTCCATAGAGGTCAATAATACAGATAAACAGCTACATTCTCCATAGGGGTCAATAATACAGATAAACAGCTACATTCTCCATAGGGGTCATTAATACAGATAAACAGCTACATTCTCCATAGAGGTCAATAATACAGATAAACAGCTACATTCTCCATAGGGTTCAATAATACAGATAAACAGCTACATTCTCCATAGAGGTCAATAATACAGATAAACAGCTACATTCTCCATAGGGGTCAATAATACATATAAACAGCTATATTCTCCATAGGGTTCAATAATACAGATAAACAGCTACATTCTCCATAGGGGTCAATAATACAGATAAACAGCTACATTCTCCATAGGGGTCAATAATACAGATAAACAGCTACATTCTCCATAGGGGTCAATAATACAGATAAACAGCTACATTCTCCATAGGGGTCAATAATACAGATAAACAGCTACATTCTCCATAGGGGTCAATAATACAGATAAACAGCTACATTCTCCATAGGGGTCAATAATACAGATAAACAGCTACATTCTCCATAGAGGTCAATAATACAGATAAACAGCTACATTCTCCATAGGGGTCAATAATACAGATAAACAGCTACATTCTCCATAGGGGTCAATAATACAGATAAACAGCTACATTCTCCATAGGGGTCAATAATACAGATAAACAGCTACATTCTCCATAGAGGTCAATAATACAGATAAACAGCTACATTCTCCATAGGGGTCAATAATACAGATAAACAGCTACATTCTCCATAGAGGTCAATAATACAGATAAACAGCTACATTCTCCATAGGGGTCAATAATACAGATAAACAGCTACATTCTCCATAGAGGTCAATAATACAGATAAACAGCTACATTCTCCATAAAGGTCAATAATACAGATAAACAGCTACATTCTCCATAGGGGTCAATAATACAGATAAACAGCTACATTCTCCATAGGGGTCAATAATACAGATAAACAGCTACATTCTCCATAGGGGTCAATAATACAGATAAACAGCTACATTCTCCATAGGGGTCAATAATACAGATAAACAGCTACATTCTCCATAGGGGTCAATAATACAGATAAACAGCTACATTCTCCATAGGGGTCAATAATACAGATAAACAGCTACATTCTCCATAGAGGTCAATAATACAGATAAACAGCTACATTCTCCATAGGGGTCAATAATACAGATAAACAGCTACATTCTCCATAGAGGTCAATAATACAGATAAACAGATACATTCTCCATAGGGGTCAATAATACAGATAAACAGCTACATTCTCCATAGAGGTCAATAATACAGATAAACAGATACATTCTCCATAGAGGTCAATAATACAGATAAACAGCTACATTCTCCATAGGGGTCAATAATACAGATAAACAGCTACATTCTCCATAGGGGTCAATAATACAGATAAACAGCTACATTCTCCATAGGGGTCAATAATACAGATAAACAGCTACATTCTCCATAGGGGTCAATAATACAGATAAACAGCTACATTCTCCATAGGGGTCAATAATACAGATAAACAGCTACATTCTCCATAGGGGTCAATAATACAGATAAACAGCTACATTCTCCATAGAGGTCAATAATACAGATAAACAGCTACATTCTCCATAGGGGTCAATAATACAGATAAACAGCTACATTCTCCATAGGGGTCAATAATACAGATAAACAGCTACATTCTCCATAGGGGTCAATAATACAGATAAACAGCTACATTCTCCATAGAGGTCAATAATACAGATAAACAGCTACATTCTCCATAGGGGTCAATAATACAGATAAACAGCTACATTCTCCATAGAGGTCAATAATACAGATAAACAGCTACATTCTCCATAGGGGTCAATAATACAGATAAACAGCTACATTCTCCATAGGGGTCATTAATACAGATAAACAGCTACATTCTCCATAGAGGTCAATAATACAGATAAACAGCTACATTCTCCATAGGGTTCAATAATACAGATAAACAGCTACATTCTCCATAGAGGTCAATAATACAGATAAACAGCTACATTCTCCATAGGGGTCAATAATACATATAAACAGCTATATTCTCCATAGGGTTCAATAATACAGATAAACAGCTACATTCTCCATAGGGGTCAATAATACAGATAAACAGCTACATTCTCCATAGGGGTCAATAATACAGATAAACAGCTACATTCTCCATAGGGGTCAATAATACAGATAAACAGCTACATTCTCCATAGGGGTCAATAATACAGATAAACAGCTACATTCTCCATAGGGGTCAATAATACAGATAAACAGCTACATTCTCCATAGGGGTCAATAATACAGATAAACAGCTACATTCTCCATAGAGGTCAATAATACAGATAAACAGCTACATTCTCCATAGGGGTCAATAATACAGATAAACAGCTACATTCTCCATAGGGGTCAATAATACAGATAAACAGCTACATTCTCCATAGGGGTCAATAATACAGATAAACAGCTACATTCTCCATAGAGGTCAATAATACAGATAAACAGCTACATTCTCCATAGGGGTCAATAATACAGATAAACAGCTACATTCTCCATAGAGGTCAATAATACAGATAAACAGCTACATTCTCCATAGGGGTCAATAATACAGATAAACAGCTACATTCTCCATAGAGGTCAATAATACAGATAAACAGCTACATTCTCCATAAAGGTCAATAATACAGATAAACAGCTACATTCTCCATAGGGGTCAATAATACAGATAAACAGCTACATTCTCCATAGGGGTCAATAATACAGATAAACAGCTACATTCTCCATAGAGGTCAATAATACAGATAAACAGCTACATTCTCCATAGGGGTCAATAATACAGATAAACAGCTACATTCTCCATAGAGGTCAATAATACAGATAAACAGCTACATTCTCCATAGGGGTCAATAATACAGATAAACAGCTACATTCTCCATAGAGGTCAATAATACAGATAAACAGCTACATTCTCCATAGAGGTCAATAATACAGATAAACAGCTACATTCTCCATAGGGGTCAATAATACAGATAAACAGCTACATTCTCCATAGGGGTCAATAATACAGATAAACAGCTACATTCTCCATAGGGGTCAATAATACAGATAAACAGCTACATTCTCCATAGAGGTCAATAATACAGATAAACAGCTACATTCTCCATAGGGGTCAATAATACAGATAAACAGCTACATTCTCCATAGGGGTCAATAATACAGATAAACAGCTACATTCTCCATAGGGGTCAATAATACAGATAAACAGCTACATTCTCCATAGAGGTCAATAATACAGATAAACAGCTACATTCTCCATAGGGGTCAATAATACAGATAAACAGCTACATTCTCCATAGGGGTCAATAATACAGATAAACAGCTACATTCTCCATAGGGGTCAATAATACAGATAAACAGCTACATTCTCCATAGAGGTCAATAATACAGATAAACAGCTACATTCTCCATAGAGGTCAATAATACAGATAAACAGCTACATTCTCCATAGGGGTCAATAATACAGATAAACAGCTACATTCTCCATAGAGGTCAATAATACAGATAAACAGCTACATTCTCCATAGGGGTCAATAATACAGATAAACAGCTACATTCTCCATAGGGGTCAATAATACAGATAAACAGCTACATTCTCCATAGGGGTCAATAATACAGATAAACAGCTACATTCTCCATAGAGGTCAATAATACAGATAAACAGATACATTCTCCATAGAGGTCAATAATACAGATAAACAGCTACATTATCCATAGGGGTCAATAATACAGATAAACAGCTACATTCTCCATAGGGGTCAATAATACAGATAAACAGCTACATTCTCCATAGGGGTCAATAATACAGATAAACAGCTACATTCTCCATAGGGGTCAATAATACAGATAAACAGCTACATTCTCCATAGAGGTCAATAATACAGATAAACAGCTACATTCTCCATAGGGGTCAATAATACAGATAAACAGCTACATTCTCCATAGGGGTCAATAATACAGATAAACAGCTACATTCTCCATAGGGGTCAATAATACAGATAAACAGCTACATTCTCCATAGAGGTCAATAATACAGATAAACAGCTACATTCTCCATAGGGGTCAATAATACAGATAAACAGCTACATTCTCCATAGGGGTCAATAATACAGATAAACAGCTACATTCTCCATAGAGGTCAATAATACAGATAAACAGCTACATTCTCCATAGGGGTCAATAATACAGATAAACAGCTACATTCTCCATAGGGGTCAATAATACAGATAAACAGCTACATTCTCCATAGGGGTCAATAATACAGATAAACAGCTACATTCTCCATAGAGGTCAATAATACAGATAAACAGCTACATTCTCCATAGGGGTCAATAATACAGATAAACAGCTACATTCTCCATAGAGGTCAATAATACAGATAAACAGCTACATTCTCCATAGGGGTCAATAATACAGATAAACAGCTACATTCTCCATAGGGGTCAATAATACAGATAAACAGCTACATTCTCCATAGAGGTCAATAATACAGATAAACAGCTACATTCTCCATAGGGTTCAATAATACAGATAAACAGCTACATTCTCCATAGAGGTCAATAATACAGATAAACAGCTACATTCTCCATAGGGGTCAATAATACATATAAACAGCTATATTCTCCATAGGGTTCAATAATACAGATAAACAGCTACATTCTCCATAGGGGTCAATAATACAGATAAACAGCTACATTCTCCATAGGGGTCAATAATACAGATAAACAGCTACATTCTCCATAGGGGTCAATAATACAGATAAACAGCTACATTCTCCATAGGGGTCAATAATACAGATAAACAGCTACATTCTCCATAGGGGTCAATAATACAGATAAACAGCTACATTCTCCATAGGGGTCAATAATACAGATAAACAGCTACATTCTCCATAGAGGTCAATAATACAGATAAACAGCTACATTCTCCATAGGGGTCAATAATACAGATAAACAGCTACATTCTCCATAGGGGTCAATAATACAGATAAACAGCTACATTCTCCATAGGGGTCAATAATACAGATAAACAGCTACATTCTCCATAGAGGTCAATAATACAGATAAACAGCTACATTCTCCATAGGGGTCAATAATACAGATAAACAGCTACATTCTCCATAGAGGTCAATAATACAGATAAACAGCTACATTCTCCATAGGGGTCAATAATACAGATAAACAGCTACATTCTCCATAGAGGTCAATAATACAGATAAACAGCTACATTCTCCATAGAGGTCAATAATACAGATAAACAGCTACATTCTCCATAGGGGTCAATAATACAGATAAACAGCTACATTCTCCATAGGGGTCAATAATACAGATAAACAGCTACATTCTCCATAGAGGTCAATAATACAGATAAACAGCTACATTCTCCATAGGGGTCAATAATACAGATAAACAGCTACATTCTCCATAGAGGTCAATAATACAGATAAACAGCTACATTCTCCATAGGGGTCAATAATACAGATAAACAGCTACATTCTCCATAGAGGTCAATAATACAGATAAACAGCTACATTCTCCATAGAGGTCAATAATACAGATAAACAGCTACATTCTCCATAGGGGTCAATAATACAGATAAACAGCTACATTCTCCATAGGGGTCAATAATACAGATAAACAGCTACATTCTCCATAGGGGTCAATAATACAGATAAACAGCTACATTCTCCATAGAGGTCAATAATACAGATAAACAGCTACATTCTCCATAGGGGTCAATAATACAGATAAACAGCTACATTCTCCATAGGGGTCAATAATACAGATAAACAGCTACATTCTCCATAGAGGTCAATAATACAGATAAACAGCTACATTCTCCATAGGGGTCAATAATACAGATAAACAGCTACATTCTCCATAGAGGTCAATAATACAGATAAACAGCTACATTCTCCATAGAGGTCAATAATACAGATAAACAGCTACATTCTCCATAGGGGTCAATAATACAGATAAACAGCTACATTCTCCATAGAGGTCAATAATACAGATAAACAGCTACATTCTCCATAGGGGTCAATAATACAGATAAACAGCTACATTCTCCATAGGGGTCAATAATACAGATAAACAGATACATTCTCCATAGGGGTCAATAATACAGATAAACAGCTACATTCTCCATAGAGGTCAATAATACAGATAAACAGATACATTCTCCATAGAGGTCAATAATACAGATAAACAGCTACATTATCCATAGGGGTCAATAATACAGATAAACAGCTACATTCTCCATAGGGGTCAATAATACAGATAAACAGCTACATTCTCCATAGGGGTCAATAATACAGATAAACAGCTACATTCTCCATAGGGGTCAATAATACAGATAAACAGCTACATTCTCCATAGAGGTCAATAATACAGATAAACAGCTACATTCTCCATAGGGGTCAATAATACAGATAAACAGCTACATTCTCCATAGGGGTCAATAATACAGATAAACAGCTACATTCTCCATAGGGGTCAATAATACAGATAAACAGCTACATTCTCCATAGAGGTCAATAATACAGATAAACAGCTACATTCTCCATAGGGGTCAATAATACAGATAAACAGCTACATTCTCCATAGGGGTCAATAATACAGATAAACAGCTACATTCTCCATAGGGGTCAATAATACAGATAAACAGCTACATTCTCCATAGGGGTCAATAATACAGATAAACAGCTACATTCTCCATAGAGGTCAATAATACAGATAAACAGCTACATTCTCCATAGGGGTCAATAATACAGATAAACAGCTACATTCTCCATAGGGGTCAATAATACAGATAAACAGCTACATTCTCCATAGAGGTCAATAATACAGATAAACAGCTACATTCTCCATAGGGGTCAATAATACAGATAAACAGCTACATTCTCCATAGGGGTCAATAATACAGATAAACAGCTACATTCTCCATAGGGGTCAATAATACAGATAAACAGCTACATTCTCCATAGGGGTCAATAATACAGATAAACAGCTACATTCTCCATAGAGGTCAATAATACAGATAAACAGCTACATTCTCCATAGGGGTCAATAATACAGATAAACAGCTACATTCTCCATAGAGGTCAATAATACAGATAAACAGCTACATTCTCCATAGGGGTCAATAATACAGATAAACAGCTACATTCTCCATAGGGGTCAATAATACAGATAAACAGCTACATTCTCCATAGGGGTCAATAATACAGATAAACAGCTACATTCTCCATAGAGGTCAATAATACAGATAAACAGCTACATTCTCCATAGGGGTCAATAATACAGATAAACAGCTACATTCTCCATAGAGGTCAATAATACAGATAAACAGCTACATTCTCCATAGGGGTCAATAATACAGATAAACAGCTACATTCTCCATAGGGGTCAATAATACAGATAAACAGCTACATTCTCCATAGAGGTCAATAATACAGATAAACAGCTACATTCTCCATAGGGTTCAATAATACAGATAAACAGCTACATTCTCCATAGAGGTCAATAATACAGATAAACAGCTACATTCTCCATAGGGGTCAATAATACATATAAACAGCTACATTCTCCATAGGGGTCAATAATACAGATAAACAGCTACATTCTCCATAGGGGTCAATAATACAGATAAACAGCTACATTCTCCATAGGGGTCAATAATACAGATAAACAGCTACATTCTCCATAGGGGTCAATAATACAGATAAACAGCTACATTCTCCATAGGGGTCAATAATACAGATAAACAGCTACATTCTCCATAGGGGTCAATAATACAGATAAACAGCTACATTCTCCATAGGGGTCAATAATACAGATAAACAGCTACATTCTCCATAGGGGTCAATAATACAGATAAACAGCTACATTCTCCATAGGGGTCAATAATACAGATAAACAGCTACATTCTCCATAGAGGTCAATAATACAGATAAACAGCTACATTCTCCATAGAGGTCAATAATACAGATAAACAGCTACATTCTCCATAGGGGTCAATAATACAGATAAACAGCTACATTCTCCATAGGGGTCAATAATACAGATAAACAGCTACATTCTCCATAGGGGTCAATAATACAGATAAACAGCTACATTCTCCATAGGGGTCAATAATACAGATAAACAGCTACATTCTCCATAGAGGTCAATAATACAGATAAACAGCTACATTCTCCATAGGGGTCAATAATACAGATAAACAGCTACATTCTCCATAGAGGTCAATAATACAGATAAACAGCTACATTCTCCATAGGGGTCAATAATACAGATAAACAGCTACATTCTCCATAGGGGTCAATAATACAGATAAACAGCTACATTCTCCATAGAGGTCAATAATACAGATAAACAGCTACATTCTCCATAGGGGTCAATAATACAGATAAACAGCTACATTCTCCATAGGGGTCAATAATACAGATAAACAGCTACATTCTCCATAGGGGTCAATAATACAGATAAACAGCTACATTCTCCATAGGGGTCAATAATACAGATAAACAGCTACATTCTCCATAGGGGTCAATAATACAGATAAACAGCTACATTCTCCATAGGGGTCAATAATACAGATAAACAGCTACATTCTCCATAGGGGTCAATAATACAGATAAACAGCTACATTCTCCATAGGGGTCAATAATACAGATAAACAGCTACATTCTCCATAGGGGTCAATAATACAGATAAACAGATACATTCTCCATAGGGGTCAATAATACAGATAAACAGCTACATTCTCCATAGAGGTCAATAATACAGATAAACAGCTACATTCTCCATAGAGGTCAATAATACAGATAAACAGCTACATTATCCATAGGGGTCAATAATACAGATAAACAGCTACATTCTCCATAGGGGTCAATAATACAGATAAACAGCTACATTCTCCATAGGGGTCAATAATACAGATAAACAGCTACATTCTCCATAGGGGTCAATAATACAGATAAACAGCTACATTCTCCATAGAGGTCAATAATACAGATAAACAGCTACATTCTCCATAGGGGTCAATAATACAGATAAACAGCTACATTCTCCATAGGGGTCAATAATACAGATAAACAGCTACATTCTCCATAGAGGTCAATAATACAGATAAACAGCTACATTCTCCATAGGGGTCAATAATACAGATAAACAGCTACATTCTCCATAGAGGTCAATAATACAGATAAACAGCTACATTCTCCATAGGGGTCAATAATACAGATAAACAGCTACATTCTCCATAGGGGTCAATAATACAGATAAACAGCTACATTCTCCATAGGGGTCAATAATACAGATAAACAGCTACATTCTCCATAGAGGTCAATAATACAGATAAACAGCTACATTCTCCATAGGGGTCAATAATACAGATAAACAGCTACATTCTCCATAGAGGTCAATAATACAGATAAACAGCTACATTCTCCATAGGGGTCAATAATACAGATAAACAGCTACATTCTCCATAGGGGTCAATAATACAGATAAACAGCTACATTCTCCATAGGGGTCAATAATACAGATAAACAGCTACATTCTCCATAGGGGTCAATAATACAGATAAACAGCTACATTCTCCATAGGGGTCAATAATACAGATAAACAGCTACATTCTCCATAGGGGTCAATAATACAGATAAACAGCTACATTCTCCATAGGGGTCAATAATACAGATAAACAGCTACATTCTCCATAGGGGTCAATAATACAGATAAACAGCTACATTCTCCATAGGGGTCAATAATACAGATAAACAGCTACATTCTCCATAGGGGTCAATAATACAGATAAACAGCTACATTCTCCATAGAGGTCAATAATACAGATAAACAGCTACATTCTCCATAGGGGTCAATAATACAGATAAACAGCTACATTCTCCATAGAGGTCAATAATACAGATAAACAGCTACATTCTCCATAGGGGTCAATAATACAGATAAACAGCTACATTCTCCATAGGGGTCAATAATACAGATAAACAGCTACATTCTCCATAGAGGTCAATAATACAGATAAACAGCTACATTCTCCATAGGGGTCAATAATACAGATAAACAGCTACATTATCCATAGGGGTCAATAATACAGATAAACAGCTACATTCTCCATAGGGGTCAATAATACAGATAAACAGCTACATTCTCCATAGGGGTCAATAATACAGATAAACAGCTACATTCTCCATAGGGGTCAATAATACAGATAAACAGCTACATTCTCCATAGAGGTCAATAATACAGATAAACAGCTACATTCTCCATAGGGGTCAATAATACAGATAAACAGCTACATTCTCCATAGGGGTCAATAATACAGATAAACAGCTACATTCTCCATAGAGGTCAATAATACAGATAAACAGCTACATTCTCCATAGGGGTCAATAATACAGATAAACAGCTACATTCTCCATAGGGGTCAATAATACAGATAAACAGCTACATTCTCCATAGGGGTCAATAATACAGATAAACAGCTACATTCTCCATAGGGGTCAATAATACAGATAAACAGCTACATTCTCCATAGAGGTCAATAATACAGATAAACAGCTACATTCTCCATAGGGGTCAATAATACAGATAAACAGCTACATTCTCCATAGAGGTCAATAATACAGATAAACAGCTACATTCTCCATAGGGGTCAATAATACAGATAAACAGCTACATTCTCCATAGGGGTCATTAATACAGATAAACAGCTACATTCTCCATAGAGGTCAATAATACAGATAAACAGCTACATTCTCCATAGGGTTCAATAATACAGATAAACAGCTACATTCTCCATAGAGGTCAATAATACAGATAAACAGCTACATTCTCCATAGGGGTCAATAATACATATAAACAGCTATATTCTCCATAGGGTTCAATAATACAGATAAACAGCTACATTCTCCATAGGGGTCAATAATACAGATAAACAGCTACATTCTCCATAGGGGTCAATAATACAGATAAACAGCTACATTCTCCATAGGGGTCAATAATACAGATAAACAGCTACATTCTCCATAGGGGTCAATAATACAGATAAACAGCTACATTCTCCATAGGGGTCAATAATACAGATAAACAGCTACATTCTCCATAGGGGTCAATAATACAGATAAACAGCTACATTCTCCATAGGGGTCAATAATACAGATAAACAGCTACATTCTCCATAGGGGTCAATAATACAGATAAACAGCTACATTCTCCATAGGGGTCAATAATACAGATAAACAGCTACATTCTCCATAGGGGTCAATAATACAGATAAACAGCTACATTCTCCATAGAGGTCAATAATACAGATAAACAGCTACATTCTCCATAGGGGTCAATAATACAGATAAACAGCTACATTCTCCATAGAGGTCAATAATACAGATAAACAGCTACATTCTCCATAGAGGTCAATAATACAGATAAACAGCTACATTCTCCATAGGGGTCAATAATACAGATAAACAGCTACATTCTCCATAGAGGTCAATAATACAGATAAACAGCTACATTCTCCATAGGGGTCAATAATACAGATAAACAGCTACATTCTCCATAGGGGTCAATAATACAGATAAACAGCTACATTCTCCATAGGGGTCAATAATACAGATAAACAGCTACATTCTCCATAGGGGTCAATAATACAGATAAACAGCTACATTCTCCATAGAGGTCAATAATACAGATAAACAGCTACATTCTCCATAGAGGTCAATAATACAGATAAACAGCTACATTCTCCATAGGGGTCAATAATACAGATAAACAGCTACATTCTCCATAGAGGTCAATAATACAGATAAACAGCTACATTCTCCATAGGGGTCAATAATACAGATAAACAGCTACATTCTCCATAGAGGTCAATAATACAGATAAACAGCTACATTCTCCATAGAGGTCAATAATACAGATAAACAGCTACATTCTCCATAGGGGTCAATAATACAGATAAACAGCTACATTCTCCATAGGGGTCAATAATACAGATAAACAGCTACATTCTCCATAGGGGTCAATAATACAGATAAACAGCTACATTCTCCATAGGGGTCAATAATACAGATAAACAGCTACATTCTCCATAGAGGTCAATAATACAGATAAACAGCTACATTCTCCATAGGGGTCAATAATACAGATAAACAGCTACATTCTCCATAGAGGTCAATAATACAGATAAACAGCTACATTCTCCATAGGGGTCAATAATACAGATAAACAGCTACATTCTCCATAGGGGTCAATAATACAGATAAACAGCTACATTCTCCATAGAGGTCAATAATACAGATAAACAGCTACATTCTCCATAGGGTTCAATAATACAGATAAACAGCTACATTCTCCATAGAGGTCAATAATACAGATAAACAGCTACATTCTCCATAGGGGTCAATAATACAGATAAACAGCTACATTCTCCATAGGGGTCAATAATACAGATAAACAGCTACATTCTCCATAGGGGTCAATAATACAGATAAACAGCTACATTCTCCATAGGGGTCAATAATACAGATAAACAGCTACATTCTCCATAGGGGTCAATAATACAGATAAACAGCTACATTCTCCATAGGGGTCAATAATACAGATAAACAGCTACATTCTCCATAGGGGTCAATAATACAGATAAACAGCTACATTCTCCATAGGGGTCAATAATACAGATAAACAGCTACATTCTCCATAGGGGTCAATAATACAGATAAACAGCTACATTCTCCATAGGGGTCAATAATACAGATAAACAGCTACATTCTCCATAGGGGTCAATAATACAGATAAACAGCTACATTCTCCATAGGGGTCAATAATACAGATAAACAGCTACATTCTCCATAGGGGTCAATAATACAGATAAACAGCTACATTCTCCATAGAGGTCAATAATACAGATAAACAGCTACATTCTCCATAGGGGTCAATAATACAGATAAACAGCTACATTCTCCATAGAGGTCAATAATACAGATAAACAGCTACATTCTCCATAAAGGTCAATAATACAGATAAACAGCTACATTCTCCATAGGGGTCAATAATACAGATAAACAGCTACATTCTCCATAGAGGTCAATAATACAGATAAACAGCTACATTCTCCATAGGGGTCAATAATACAGATAAACAGCTACATTCTCCATAGGGGTCAATAATACAGATAAACAGATACATTCTCCATAGGGGTCAATAATACAGATAAACAGCTACATTCTCCATAGAGGTCAATAATACAGATAAACAGATACATTCTCCATAGAGGTCAATAATACAGATAAACAGCTACATTCTCCATAGAGGTCAATAATACAGATAAACAGCTACATTCTCCATAGGGGTCAATAATACAGATAAACAGCTACATTCTCCATAGAGGTCAATAATACAGATAAACAGCTACATTCTCCATAGGGGTCAATAATACAGATAAACAGCTACATTCTCCATAGAGGTCAATAATACAGATAAACAGCTACATTCTCCATAGAGGTCAATAATACAGATAAACAGCTACATTCTCCATAGGGGTCAATAATACAGATAAACAGCTACATTCTCCATAGAGGTCAATAATACAGATAAACAGCTACATTCTCCATAGGGGTCAATAATACAGATAAACAGCTACATTCTCCATAGGGGTCAATAATACAGATAAACAGCTACATTCTCCATAGGGGTCAATAATACAGATAAACAGCTACATTCTCCATAGAGGTCAATAATACAGATAAACAGATACATTCTCCATAGAGGTCAATAATACAGATAAACAGATACATTCTCCATAGAGGTCAATAATACAGAAAAACAGCTACATTCTCCATAGAGGTCAATAATACAGATAAACAGCTACATTCTCCATAGAGGTCAATAATACAGATAAACAGCTACATTCTCCATAGGGGTCAATAATACAGATAAACAGCTACGTTCTCCATAGAGGTCAATAATACAGATAAACAGCTACATTCTCCATAGAGGTCAATAATACAGATAAACAGCTACATTCTCCATAGGGGTAAATAATACAGATAAACAGCTACATTCTCCATAGGGGTCAATAATACAGATAAACAGCTACATTCTCCATAGGGGTCAATAATACAGATAAACAGCTACATTCTCCATAGGGGTCAATAATACAGATAAACAGCTACATTCTCCATAGGGGTCAATAATACAGATAAACAGCTACATTCTCCATAGAGGTCAATAATACAGATAAACAGATACATTCTCCATAGAGGTCAATAATACAGATAAACAGATACATTCTCCATAGAGGTCAATAATACAGATAAACAGATACATTCTCCATAGAGGTCAATAATACAGAAAAACAGCTACATTCTCCATAGAGGTCAATAATACAGATAAACAGCTACATTCTCCATAGAGGTCAATAATACAGATAAACAGCTACATTCTCCATAGGGGTCAATAATACAGATAAACAGCTACATTCTCCATAGAGGTCAATAATACAGATAAACAGCTACATTCTCCATAGGGGTCAATAATACAGATAAACAGCTACATTCTCCATAGAGGTCAATAATACAGATAAACAGCTACATTCTCCATAGAGGTCAATAATACAGATAAACAGCTACATTCTCCATAGGGGTAAATAATACAGATAAACAGCTACATTCTCCATAGGGGTCAATAATACAGATAAACAGCTACATTCTCCATAGGGGTCAATAATACAGATAAACAGCTACATTCTCCATAGAGGTCAATAATACAGATAAACAGCTACATTCTCCATAGAGGTCAATAATACAGATAAACAGCTACATTCTCCATAGGGGTCAATAATACAGATAAACAGCTACATTCTCCATAGGGGTCAATAATACAGATAAACAGCTACATTCTCCATAGGGGTCAATAATACAGATAAACAGCTACATTCTCCATAGGGGTCAATAATACAGATAAACAGCTACATTCTCCATAGAGGTCAATAATACAGATAAACAGCTACATTCTCCATAGGGGTCAATAATACAGATAAACAGCTACATTCTCCATAGGGGTCAATAATACAGATAAACAGCTACATTCTCCATAGGGGTCAATAATACAGATAAACAGCTACATTCTCCATAGAGGTCAATAATACAGATAAACAGCTACATTCTCCATAGGGGTCAATAATACAGATAAACAGCTACATTCTCCATAGAGGTCAATAATACAGATAAACAGCTACATTCTCCATAGGGGTCAATAATACAGATAAACAGCTACATTCTCCATAGGGGTCATTAATACAGATAAACAGCTACATTCTCCATAGAGGTCAATAATACAGATAAACAGCTACATTCTCCATAGGGTTCAATAATACAGATAAACAGCTACATTCTCCATAGAGGTCAATAATACAGATAAACAGCTACATTCTCCATAGGGGTCAATAATACATATAAACAGCTATATTCTCCATAGGGTTCAATAATACAGATAAACAGCTACATTCTCCATAGGGGTCAATAATACAGATAAACAGCTACATTCTCCATAGGGGTCAATAATACAGATAAACAGCTACATTCTCCATAGGGGTCAATAATACAGATAAACAGCTACATTCTCCATAGGGGTCAATAATACAGATAAACAGCTACATTCTCCATAGGGGTCAATAATACAGATAAACAGCTACATTCTCCATAGGAGTCAATAATACAGATAAACAGCTACATTCTCCATAGGGGTCAATAATACAGATAAACAGCTACATTCTCCATAGGGGTCAATAATACAGATAAACAGCTACATTCTCCATAGGGGTCAATAATACAGATAAACAGCTACATTCTCCATAGGGGTCAATAATACAGATAAACAGCTACATTCTCCATAGGGGTCAATAATACAGGTAAACAGCTACATTCTCCATAGGGGTCAATAATACAGATAAACAGCTACATTCTCCATAGGGGTCAATAATACAGATAAACAGCTACATTCTCCATAGAGGTCAATAATACAGATAAACAGCTACATTCTCCATAGGGGTCAATAATACAGATAAACAGCTACATTCTCCATAGAGGTCAATAATACAGATAAACAGCTACATTCTCCATAAAGGTCAATAATACAGATAAACAGCTACATTCTCCATAGGGGTCAATAATACAGATAAACAGCTACATTCTCCATAGAGGTCAATAATACAGATAAACAGCTACATTCTCCATAGGGGTCAATAATACAGATAAACAGCTACATTCTCCATAGGGGTCAATAATACAGATAAACAGCTACATTCTCCATAGGGGTCAATAATACAGATAAACAGCTACATTCTCCATAGAGGTCAATAATACAGATAAACAGATACATTCTCCATAGAGGTCAATAATACAGATAAACAGCTACATTCTCCATAGAGGTCAATAATACAGATAAACAGCTACATTCTCCATAGGGGTCAATAATACAGATAAACAGCTACATTCTCCATAGAGGTCAATAATACAGATAAACAGCTACATTCTCCATAGGGGTCAATAATACAGATAAACAGCT
The DNA here is from genome assembly GCF_045679555.1 of Salvelinus alpinus. NCBI lineage: Eukaryota > Metazoa > Chordata > Actinopteri > Salmoniformes > Salmonidae > Salvelinus > Salvelinus alpinus. Next base: position 85,994,435 of record NC_092091.1, on the reverse strand, counting down.
ACATTCTCCATAGGGGTCAATAATACAGATAAACAGCTACATTCTCCATAGAGGTCAATAATACAGATAAACAGCTACATTCTCCATAGGGGTCAATAATACAGATAAACAGCTACATTCTCCATAGAGGTCAATGATACAGATAAACAGCTACATTCTCCATAGAGGTCAATAATACAGATAAACAGCTACATTCTCCATAGGGGTCAATAATACAGATAAACAGCTACATTCTCCATAGAGGTCAATAATACAGATAAACAGCTACATTCTCCATAGGGGTCAATAATACAGATAAACAGCTACATTCTCCATAGGGGTCAATAATACAGATAAACAGCTACATTCTCCATAGAGGTCAATAATACAGATAAACAGCTACATTCTCCATAGAGGTCAATAATACAGATAAACAGCTACATTCTCCATAGAGGTCAATAATACAGATAAACAGCTACATTCTCCATAGGGGTCAATAATACAGATAAACAGCTACATTCTCCATAGGGGTCAATAATACAGATAAACAGCTACATTCTCCATAGAGGTCAATAATACAGATAAACAGCTACATTCTCCATAGGGGTCAATAATACAGATAAACAGCTACATTCTCCATAGAGGTCAATAATACAGATAAACAGCTACATTCTCCATAGGGGTCAATAATACAGATAAACAGCTACATTCTCCATAGGGGTCAATAATACAGATAAACAGCTACATTCTCCATAGGGGTCAATAATACAGATAAACAGCTACATTCTCCATAGAGGTCAATAATACAGATAAACAGCTACATTCTCCATAGGGGTCAATAATACAGATAAACAGCTACATTCTCCATAGGGGTCAATAATACAGATAAACAGCTACATTCTCCATAGGGGTCAATAATACAGATAAACAGATACATTCTCCATAGAGGTCAATAATACAGATAAACAGATACATTCTCCATAGAGGTCAATAATACAGATAAACAGATACATTCTCCATAGAGGTCAATAATACAGAAAAACAGCTACATTCTCCATAGAGGTCAATAATACAGATAAACAGCTACATTCTCCATAGAGGTCAATAATACAGATAAACAGCTACATTCTCCATAGGGGTCAATAATACAGATAAACAGCTACATTCTCCATAGAGGTCAATAATACAGATAAACAGCTACATTCTCCATAGAGGTCAATAATACAGATAAACAGCTACATTCTCCATAGGGGTAAATAATACAGATAAACAGCTACATTCTCCATAGGGGTCAATAATACAGATAAACAGCTACATTCTCCATAGGGGTCAATAATACAGATAAACAGCTACATTCTCCATAGGGGTCAATAATACAGATAAACAGCTACATTCTCCATAGGGGTCAATAATACAGATAAACAGCTACATTCTCCATAGAGGTCAATAATACAGATAAACAGATACATTCTCCATAGAGGTCAATAATACAGATAAACAGATACATTCTCCATAGAGGTCAATAATACAGATAAACAGATACATTCTCCATAGAGGTCAATAATACAGAAAAACAGCTACATTCTCCATAGAGGTCAATAATACAGATAAACAGCTACATTCTCCATAGAGGTCAATAATACAGATAAACAGCTACATTCTCCATAGGGGTCAATAATACAGATAAACAGCTACATTCTCCATAGAGGTCAATAATACAGATAAACAGCTACATTCTCCATAGAGGTCAATAATACAGATAAACAGCTACATTCTCCATAGGGGTAAATAATACAGATAAACAGCTACATTCTCCATAGGGGTCAATAATACAGATAAACAGCTACATTCTCCATAGGGGTCAATAATACAGATAAACAGCTACATTCTCCATAGAGGTCAATAATACAGATAAACAGCTACATTCTCCATAGAGGTCAATAATACAGATAAACAGCTACATTCTCCATAGGGGTCAATAATACAGATAAACAGCTACATTCTCCATAGGGGTCAATAATACAGATAAACAGCTACATTCTCCATAGGGGTCAATAATACAGATAAACAGCTACATTCTCCATAGGGGTCAATAATACAGATAAACAGCTACATTCTCCATAGAGGTCAATAATACAGATAAACAGCTACATTCTCCATAGGGGTCAATAATACAGATAAACAGCTACATTCTCCATAGGGGTCAATAATACAGATAAACAGCTACATTCTCCATAGGGGTCAATAATACAGATAAACAGCTACATTCTCCATAGAGGTCAATAATACAGATAAACAGCTACATTCTCCATAGGGGTCAATAATACAGATAAACAGCTACATTCTCCATAGAGGTCAATAATACAGATAAACAGCTACATTCTCCATAGGGGTCAATAATACAGATAAACAGCTACATTCTCCATAGGGGTCATTAATACAGATAAACAGCTACATTCTCCATAGAGGTCAATAATACAGATAAACAGCTACATTCTCCATAGGGTTCAATAATACAGATAAACAGCTACATTCTCCATAGAGGTCAATAATACAGATAAACAGCTACATTCTCCATAGGGGTCAATAATACATATAAACAGCTATATTCTCCATAGGGTTCAATAATACAGATAAACAGCTACATTCTCCATAGGGGTCAATAATACAGATAAACAGCTACATTCTCCATAGGGGTCAATAATACAGATAAACAGCTACATTCTCCATAGAGGTCAATAATACAGATAAACAGCTACATTCTCCATAGGGGTCAATAATACAGATAAACAGCTACATTCTCCATAGAGGTCAATAATACAGATAAACAGCTACATTCTCCATAAAGGTCAATAATACAGATAAACAGCTACATTCTCCATAGGGGTCAATAATACAGATAAACAGCTACATTCTCCATAGAGGTCAATAATACAGATAAACAGCTACATTCTCCATAGGGGTCAATAATACAGATAAACAGCTACATTCTCCATAGGGGTCAATAATACAGATAAACAGATACATTCTCCATAGGGGTCAATAATACAGATAAACAGCTACATTCTCCATAGAGGTCAATAATACAGATAAACAGATACATTCTCCATAGAGGTCAATAATACAGATAAACAGCTACATTCTCCATAGAGGTCAATAATACAGATAAACAGCTACATTCTCCATAGGGGTCAATAATACAGATAAACAGCTACATTCTCCATAGAGGTCAATAATACAGATAAACAGCTACATTCTCCATAGGGGTCAATAATACAGATAAACAGCTACATTCTCCATAGGGGTCAATAATACAGATAAACAGCTACATTCTCCATAGAGGTCAATAATACAGATAAACAGCTACATTCTCCATAGGGGTCAATAATACAGATAAACAGCTACATTCTCCATAGAGGTCAATAATACAGATAAACAGCTACATTCTCCATAGAGGTCAATAATACAGGTAAACAGCTACATTCTCCATAGGGGTCAATAATACAGATAAACAGCTACATTCTCCATAGAGGTCAATAATACAGATAAACAGCTACATTCTCCATAGGGGTCAATAATACAGATAAACAGCTACATTCTCCATAGGGGTCAATAATACAGATAAACAGCTACATTCTCCATAGAGGTCAATAATACAGATAAACAGCTACATTCTCCATAGAGGTCAATAATACAGATAAACAGCTACATTCTCCATAGAGGTCAATAATACAGATAAACAGCTACATTCTCCATAGGGGTCAATAATACAGATAAACAGCTACATTCTCCATAGGGGTCAATAATACAGATAAACAGCTACATTCTCCATAGGGGTCAATAATACAGATAAACAGCTACATTCTCCATAGGGGTCAATAATACAGATAAACAGCTACATTCTCCATAGAGGTCAATAATACAGATAAACAGCTACATTCTCCATAGGGGTCAATAATACAGATAAACAGCTACATTCTCCATAGAGGTCAATAATACAGATAAACAGCTACATTCTCCATAGAGGTCAATAATACAGATAAACAGCTACATTCTCCATAGGGGCCAATAATACAGATCAACAGCTACATTCTCCATAGAGGTCAATAATACAGATAAACAGCTACATTCTCCATAGGGGTCAATAATACAGATAAACAGCTACATTCTCCATAGGGGTCAATAATACAGATAAACAGCTACATTCTCCATAGGGGTCAATAATACAGATAAACAGCTACATTCTCCATAGAGGTCAATAATACAGATAAACAGATACATTCTCCATAGAGGTCAATAATACAGATAAACAGCTACATTCTCCATAGGGGTCAATAATACAGATAAACAGCTACATTCTCCATAGGGGTCAATAATACAGATAAACAGCTACATTCTCCATAGGGGTCAATAATACAGATAAACAGCTACATTCTCAATAGGGGTCAATAATACAGATAAACAGCTACATTCTCCATAGGGGTCAATAATACAGATAAACAGCTACATTCTCCATAGGGGTCAATAATACAGATAAACAGCTACATTCTCCATAGAGGTCAATAATACAGATAAACAGCTACATTCTCCATAGGGGTCAATAATACAGATAAACAGCTACATTCTCCATAGAGGTCAATAATACAGATAAACAGCTACATTCTCCATAGGGGTCAATAATACAGATAAACAGCTACATTCTCCATAGGGGTCAATAATACAGATAAACAGCTACATTCTCCATAGGGGTCAATAATACAGATAAACAGCTACATTCTCCATAGGGGTCAATAATACAGATAAACAGCTACATTCTCCATAGGGGTCAATAATACAGATAAACAGCTACATTCTCCATAGGGGTCAATAATACAGATAAACAGCTACATTCTCCATAGGGGTCAATAATACAGATAAACAGCTACATTCTCCATAGGGGTCAATAATACAGATAAACAGCTACATTCTCCATAGAGGTCAATAATACAGATAAACAGCTACATTCTCCATAGGGGTCAATAATACAGATAAACAGCTACATTCTCCATAGAGGTCAATAATACAGATAAACAGCTACATTCTCCATAGGGGTCAATAATACAGATAAACAGCTACATTCTCCATAGAGGTGAATAATACAGATAAACAGCTACATTCTCCATAGGGGTCAATAATACAGATAAACAGCTACATTCTCCATAGGGGTCAATAATACAGGTAAACAGCTACATTCTCCATAGGGGTCAATAATACAGATAAACAGCTACATTCTCCATAGGGGTCAATAATACAGATAAACAGCTACATTCTCCATAGAGGTCAATAATACAGATAAACAGCTACATTCTCCATAGGGGTCAATAATACAGATAAACAGCTACATTCTCCATAGAGGTCAATAATACAGATAAACAGCTACATTCTCCATAAAGGTCAATAATACAGATAAACAGCTACATTCTCCATAGGGGTCAATAATACAGATAAACAGCTACATTCTCCATAGAGGTCAATAATACAGATAAACAGCTACATTCTCCATAGGGGTCAATAATACAGATAAACAGCTACATTCTCCATAGGGGTCAATAATACAGATAAACAGATACATTCTCCATAGGGGTCAATAATACAGATAAACAGCTACATTCTCCATAGAGGTCAATAATACAGATAAACAGATACATTCTCCATAGAGGTCAATAATACAGATAAACAGCTACATTCTCCATAGAGGTCAATAATACAGATAAACAGCTACATTCTCCATAGGGGTCAATAATACAGATAAACAGCTACATTCTCCATAGAGGTCAATAATACAGATAAACAGCTACATTCTCCATAGAGGTCAATAATACAGATAAACAGCTACATTCTCCATAGATGTCAATAATACAGATAAACAGCTACATTCTCCATAGGGGTCAATAATACAGATAAACAGCTACATTCTCCATAGGGGTCAATAATACAGATAAACAGCTACATTCTCCATAGGGGTCAATAATACAGATAAACAGCTACATTCTCCATAGGGGTCAATAATACAGATAAACAGCTACATTCTCCATAGAGGTCAATAATACAGATAAACAGCTACATTCTCCATAGGGGTCAATAATACAGATAAACAGCTACATTCTCCATAGGGGTCAATAATACAGATAAACAGCTACATTCTCCATAGAGGTCAATAATACAGATAAACAGCTACATTCTCCATAGGGGTCAATAATACAGATAAACAGCTACATTCTCCATAGGGGTCAATAATACAGATAAACAGATACATTCTCCATAGAGGTCAATAATACAGATAAACAGATACATTCTCCATAGAGGTCAATAATACAGAAAAACAGCTACATTCTCCATAGAGGTCAATAATACAGATAAACAGCTACATTCTCCATAGAGGTCAATAATACAGATAAACAGCTACATTCTCCATAGGGGTCAATAATACAGATAAACAGCTACATTCTCCATAGAGGTCAATAATACAGATAAACAGCTACATTCTCCATAGGGGTCAATAATACAGATAAACAGCTACATTCTCCATAGAGGTCAATAATACAGATAAACAGCTACATTCTCCATAGGGGTCAATAATACAGATAAACAGCTACATTCTCCATAGGGGTCAATAATACAGATAAACAGCTACATTCTCCATAGGGGTCAATAATACAGATAAACAGCTACATTCTCCATAGAGGTCAATAATACAGATAAACAGCTACATTCTCCATAGGGGTCAATAATACAGATAAACAGCTACATTCTCCATAGGGGTCAATAATACAGATAAACAGCTACATTCTCCATAGGGGTCAATAATACAGATAAACAGATACATTCTCCATAGAGGTCAATAATACAGATAAACAGATACATTCTCCATAGAGGTCAATAATACAGATAAACAGATACATTCTCCATAGAGGTCAATAATACAGAAAAACAGCTACATTCTCCATAGAGGTCAATAATACAGATAAACAGCTACATTCTCCATAGAGGTCAATAATACAGATAAACAGCTACATTCTCCATAGGGGTCAATAATACAGATAAACAGCTACATTCTCCATAGAGGTCAATAATACAGATAAACAGCTACATTCTCCATAGAGGTCAATAATACAGATAAACAGCTACATTCTCCATAGGGGTAAATAATACAGATAAACAGCTACATTCTCCATAGGGGTCAATAATACAGATAAACAGCTACATTCTCCATAGGGGTCAATAATACAGATAAACAGCTACATTCTCCATAGGGGTCAATAATACAGATAAACAGCTACATTCTCCATAGGGGTCAATAATACAGATAAACAGCTACATTCTCCATAGAGGTCAATAATACAGATAAACAGATACATTCTCCATAGAGGTCAATAATACAGATAAACAGATACATTCTCCATAGAGGTCAATAATACAGATAAACAGATACATTCTCCATAGAGGTCAATAATACAGAAAAACAGCTACATTCTCCATAGAGGTCAATAATACAGATAAACAGCTACATTCTCCATAGAGGTCAATAATACAGATAAACAGCTACATTCTCCATAGGGGTCAATAATACAGATAAACAGCTACATTCTCCATAGAGGTCAATAATACAGATAAACAGCTACATTCTCCATAGAGGTCAATAATACAGATAAACAGCTACATTCTCCATAGGGGTAAATAATACAGATAAACAGCTACATTCTCCATAGGGGTCAATAATACAGATAAACAGCTACATTCTCCATAGGGGTCAATAATACAGATAAACAGATACATTCTCCATAGAGGTCAATAATACAGATAAACAGCTACATTCTCCATAGAGGTCAATAATACAGATAAACAGCTACATTCTCCATAGGGGTCAATAATACAGATAAACAGCTACATTCTCCATAGGGGTCAATAATACAGATAAACAGCTACATTCTCCATAGGGGTCAATAATACAGATAAACAGCTACATTCTCCATAGGGGTCAATAATACAGATAAACAGCTACATTCTCCATAGAGGTCAATAATACAGATAAACAGCTACATTCTCCATAGGGGTCAATAATACAGATAAACAGCTACATTCTCCATAGGGGTCAATAATACAGATAAACAGCTACATTCTCCATAGGGGTCAATAATACAGATAAACAGCTACATTCTCCATAGAGGTCAATAATACAGATAAACAGCTACATTCTCCATAGGGGTCAATAATACAGATAAACAGCTACATTCTCCATAGAGGTCAATAATACAGATAAACAGCTACATTCTCCATAGGGGTCAATAATACAGATAAACAGCTACATTCTCCATAGGGGTCATTAATACAGATAAACAGCTACATTCTCCATAGAGGTCAATAATACAGATAAACAGCTACATTCTCCATAGGGTTCAATAATACAGATAAACAGCTACATTCTCCATAGGGGTCATTAATACAGATAAACAGCTACATTCTCCATAGAGGTCAATAATACAGATAAACAGCTACATTCTCCATAGAGGTCAATAATACAGATAAACAGCTACATTCTCCATAGGGGTAAATAATACAGATAAACAGCTACATTCTCCATAGGGGTCAATAATACAGATAAACAGCTACATTCTCCATAGGGGTCAATAATACAGATAAACAGATACATTCTCCATAGAGGTCAATAATACAGATAAACAGCTACATTCTCCATAGAGGTCAATAATACAGATAAACAGCTACATTCTCCATAGGGGTCAATAATACAGATAAACAGCTACATTCTCCATAGGGGTCAATAATACAGATAAACAGCTACATTCTCCATAGGGGTCAATAATACAGATAAACAGCTACATTCTCCATAGGGGTCAATAATACAGATAAACAGCTACATTCTCCATAGAGGTCAATAATACAGATAAACAGCTACATTCTCCATAGGGGTCAATAATACAGATAAACAGCTACATTCTCCATAGGGGTCAATAATACAGATAAACAGCTACATTCTCCATAGGGGTCAATAATACAGATAAACAGCTACATTCTCCATAGAGGTCAATAATACAGATAAACAGCTACATTCTCCATAGGGGTCAATAATACAGATAAACAGCTACATTCTCCATAGAGGTCAATAATACAGATAAACAGCTACATTCTCCATAGGGGTCAATAATACAGATAAACAGCTACATTCTCCATAGGGGTCATTAATACAGATAAACAGCTACATTCTCCATAGAGGTCAATAATACAGATAAACAGCTACATTCTCCATAGGGTTCAATAATACAGATAAACAGCTACATTCTCCATAGAGGTCAATAATACAGATAAACAGCTACATTCTCCATAGAGGTCAATAATACAGATAAACAGCTATATTCTCCATAGGGTTCAATAATACAGATAAACAGCTACATTCTCCATAGGGGTCAATAATACAGATAAACAGCTACATTCTCCATAGGGGTCAATAATACAGATAAACAGCTACATTCTCCATATAGGTCAATAATACAGATAAACAGCTACATTCTCCATAGGGGTCAATAATACAGATAAACAGCTACATTCTCCATAGAGGTCAATAATACAGATAAACAGCTACATTCTCCATAAAGGTCAATAATACAGATAAACAGCTACATTCTCCATAGGGGTCAATAATACAGATAAACAGCTACATTCTCCATAGAGGTCAATAATACAGATAAACAGCTACATTCTCCATAGGGGTCAATAATACAGATAAACAGCTACATTCTCCATAGGGGTCAATAATACAGATAAACAGATACATTCTCCATAGGGGTCAATAATACAGATAAACAGCTACATTCTCCATAGAGGTCAATAATACAGATAAACAGATACATTCTCCATAGAGGTCAATAATACAGATAAACAGCTACATTCTCCATAGAGGTCAATAATACAGATAAACAGCTACATTCTCCATAGGGGTCAATAATACAGATAAACAGCTACATTCTCCATAGAGGTCAATAATACAGATAAACAGCTACATTCTCCATAGGGGTCAATAATACAGATAAACAGCTACATTCTCCATAGGGGTCAATAATACAGATAAACAGCTACATTCTCCATAGAGGTCAATAATACAGATAAACAGCTACATTCTCCATAGGGGTCAATAATACAGATAAACAGCTACATTCTCCATAGAGGTCAATAATACAGATAAACAGCTACATTCTCCATAGAGGTCAATAATACAGGTAAACAGCTACATTCTCCATAGGGGTCAATAATACAGATAAACAGCTACATTCTCCATAGAGGTCAATAATACAGATAAACAGCTACATTCTCCATAGGGGTCAATAATACAGATAAACAGCTACATTCTCCATAGGGGTCAATAATACAGATAAACAGCTACATTCTCCATAGAGGTCAATAATACAGATAAACAGCTACATTCTCCATAGAGGTCAATAATACAGATAAACAGCTACATTCTCCATAGAGGTCAATAATACAGATAAACAGCTACATTCTCCATAGGGGTCAATAATACAGATAAACAGCTACATTCTCCATAGGGGTCAATAATACAGATAAACAGCTACATTCTCCATAGAGGTCAATAATACAGATAAACAGCTACATTCTCCATAGGGGTCAATAATACAGATAAACAGCTACATTCTCCATAGGGGTCAATAATACAGATAAACAGCTACATTCTCCATAGGGGTCAATAATACAGATAAACAGCTACATTCTCCATAGAGGTCAATAATACAGATAAACAGCTACATTCTCCATAGGGGTCAATAATACAGATAAACAGCTACATTCTCCATAGGGGTCAATAATACAGATAAACAGCTACATTCTCCATAGGGGTCAATAATACAGATAAACAGATACATTCTCCATAGAGGTCAATAATACAGATAAACAGATACATTCTCCATAGAGGTCAATAATACAGATAAACAGATACATTCTCCATAGAGGTCAATAATACAGAAAAACAGCTACATTCTCCATAGAGGTCAATAATACAGATAAACAGCTACATTCTCCATAGAGGTCAATAATACAGATAAACAGCTACATTCTCCATAGGGGTCAATAATACAGATAAACAGCTACATTCTCCATAGAGGTCAATAATACAGATAAACAGCTACATTCTCCATAGAGGTCAATAATACAGATAAACAGCTACATTCTCCATAGGGGTAAATAATACAGATAAACAGCTACATTCTCCATAGGGGTCAATAATACAGATAAACAGCTACATTCTCCATAGGGGTCAATAATACAGATAAACAGCTACATTCTCCATAGGGGTCAATAATACAGATAAACAGCTACATTCTCCATAGGGGTCAATAATACAGATAAACAGCTACATTCTCCATAGAGGTCAATAATACAGATAAACAGATACATTCTCCATAGAGGTCAATAATACAGATAAACAGATACATTCTCCATAGAGGTCAATAATACAGATAAACAGATACATTCTCCATAGAGGTCAATAATACAGAAAAACAGCTACATTCTCCATAGAGGTCAATAATACAGATAAACAGCTACATTCTCCATAGAGGTCAATAATACAGATAAACAGCTACATTCTCCATAGGGGTCAATAATACAGATAAACAGCTACATTCTCCATAGAGGTCAATAATACAGATAAACAGCTACATTCTCCATAGAGGTCAATAATACAGATAAACAGCTACATTCTCCATAGGGGTAAATAATACAGATAAACAGCTACATTCTCCATAGAGGTCAATAATACAGATAAACAGCTACATTCTCCATAGAGGTCAATAATACAGATAAACAGCTACATTCTCCATAGGGGTCAATAATACAGATAAACAGCTACATTCTCCATAGGGGTCAATAATACAGATAAACAGATACATTCTCCATAGGGGTCAATAATACAGATAAACAGCTACATTCTCCATAGAGGTCAATAATACAGATAAACAGATACATTCTCCATAGAGGTCAATAATACAGATAAACAGCTACATTCTCCATAGAGGTCAATAATACAGATAAACAGCTACATTCTCCATAGGGGTCAATAATACAGATAAACAGCTACATTCTCCATAGAGGTCAATAATACAGATAAACAGCTACATTCTCCATAGGGGTCAATAATACAGATAAACAGCTACATTCTCCATAGGGGTCAATAATACAGATAAACAGCTACATTCTCCATAGAGGTCAATAATACAGATAAACAGCTACATTCTCCATAGGGGTCAATAATACAGATAAACAGCTACATTCTCCATAGAGGTCAATAATACAGATAAACAGCTACATTCTCCATAGAGGTCAATAATACAGGTAAACAGCTACATTCTCCATAGGGGTCAATAATACAGATAAACAGCTACATTCTCCATAGAGGTCAATAATACAGATAAACAGCTACATTCTCCATAGGGGTCAATAATACAGATAAACAGCTACATTCTCCATAGGGGTCAATAATACAGATAAACAGCTACATTCTCCATAGAGGTCAATAATACAGATAAACAGCTACATTCTCCATAGAGGTCAATAATACAGATAAACAGCTACATTCTCCATAGAGGTCAATAATACAGATAAACAGCTACATTCTCCATAGGGGTCAATAATACAGATAAACAGCTACATTCTCCATAGGGGTCAATAATACAGATAAACAGCTACATTCTCCATAGAGGTCAATAATACAGATAAACAGCTACATTCTCCATAGGGGTCAATAATACAGATAAACAGCTACATTCTCCATAGGGGTCAATAATACAGATAAACAGCTACATTCTCCATAGGGGTCAATAATACAGATAAACAGCTACATTCTCCATAGAGGTCAATAATACAGATAAACAGCTACATTCTCCATAGGGGTCAATAATACAGATAAACAGCTACATTCTCCATAGGGGTCAATAATACAGATAAACAGCTACATTCTCCATAGGGGTCAATAATACAGATAAACAGATACATTCTCCATAGAGGTCAATAATACAGATAAACAGATACATTCTCCATAGAGGTCAATAATACAGATAAACAGATACATTCTCCATAGAGGTCAATAATACAGAAAAACAGCTACATTCTCCATAGAGGTCAATAATACAGATAAACAGCTACATTCTCCATAGAGGTCAATAATACAGATAAACAGCTACATTCTCCATAGGGGTCAATAATACAGATAAACAGCTACATTCTCCATAGAGGTCAATAATACAGATAAACAGCTACATTCTCCATAGAGGTCAATAATACAGATAAACAGCTACATTCTCCATAGGGGTAAATAATACAGATAAACAGCTACATTCTCCATAGGGGTCAATAATACAGATAAACAGCTACATTCTCCATAGGGGTCAATAATACAGATAAACAGCTACATTCTCCATAGGGGTCAATAATACAGATAAACAGCTACATTCTCCATAGGGGTCAATAATACAGATAAACAGCTACATTCTCCATAGAGGTCAATAATACAGATAAACAGATACATTCTCCATAGAGGTCAATAATACAGATAAACAGATACATTCTCCATAGAGGTCAATAATACAGATAAACAGATACATTCTCCATAGAGGTCAATAATACAGAAAAACAGCTACATTCTCCATAGAGGTCAATAATACAGATAAACAGCTACATTCTCCATAGAGGTCAATAATACAGATAAACAGCTACATTCTCCATAGGGGTCAATAATACAGATAAACAGCTACATTCTCCATAGAGGTCAATAATACAGATAAACAGCTACATTCTCCATAGAGGTCAATAATACAGATAAACAGCTACATTCTCCATAGGGGTAAATAATACAGATAAACAGCTACATTCTCCATAGGGGTCAATAATACAGATAAACAGCTACATTCTCCATAGGGGTCAATAATACAGATAAACAGATACATTCTCCATAGAGGTCAATAATACAGATAAACAGCTACATTCTCCATAGAGGTCAATAATACAGATAAACAGCTACATTCTCCATAGGGGTCAATAATACAGATAAACAGCTACATTCTCCATAGGGGTCAATAATACAGATAAACAGCTACATTCTCCATAGGGGTCAATAATACAGATAAACAGCTACATTCTCCATAGGGGTCAATAATACAGATAAACAGCTACATTCTCCATAGAGGTCAATAATACAGATAAACAGCTACATTCTCCATAGGGGTCAATAATACAGATAAACAGCTACATTCTCCATAGGGGTCAATAATACAGATAAACAGCTACATTCTCCATAGGGGTCAATAATACAGATAAACAGCTACATTCTCCATAGAGGTCAATAATACAGATAAACAGCTACATTCTCCATAGGGGTCAATAATACAGATAAACAGCTACATTCTCCATAGAGGTCAATAATACAGATAAACAGCTACATTCTCCATAGGGGTCAATAATACAGATAAACAGCTACATTCTCCATAGGGGTCATTAATACAGATAAACAGCTACATTCTCCATAGAGGTCAATAATACAGATAAACAGCTACATTCTCCATAGGGTTCAATAATACAGATAAACAGCTACATTCTCCATAGGGGTCATTAATACAGATAAACAGCTACATTCTCCATAGAGGTCAATAATACAGATAAACAGCTACATTCTCCATAGAGGTCAATAATACAGATAAACAGCTACATTCTCCATAGGGGTAAATAATACAGATAAACAGCTACATTCTCCATAGGGGTCAATAATACAGATAAACAGCTACATTCTCCATAGGGGTCAATAATACAGATAAACAGATACATTCTCCATAGAGGTCAATAATACAGATAAACAGCTACATTCTCCATAGAGGTCAATAATACAGATAAACAGCTACATTCTCCATAGGGGTCAATAATACAGATAAACAGCTACATTCTCCATAGGGGTCAATAATACAGATAAACAGCTACATTCTCCATAGGGGTCAATAATACAGATAAACAGCTACATTCTCCATAGGGGTCAATAATACAGATAAACAGCTACATTCTCCATAGAGGTCAATAATACAGATAAACAGCTACATTCTCCATAGGGGTCAATAATACAGATAAACAGCTACATTCTCCATAGGGGTCAATAATACAGATAAACAGCTACATTCTCCATAGGGGTCATTAATACAGATAAACAGCTACATTCTCCATAGAGGTCAATAATACAGATAAACAGCTACATTCTCCATAGAGGTCAATAATACAGATAAACAGCTACATTCTCCATAGGGGTAAATAATACAGATAAACAGCTACATTCTCCATAGGGGTCAATAATACAGATAAACAGCTACATTCTCCATAGGGGTCAATAATACAGATAAACAGATACATTCTCCATAGAGGTCAATAATACAGATAAACAGCTACATTCTCCATAGAGGTCAATAATACAGATAAACAGCTACATTCTCCATAGGGGTCAATAATACAGATAAACAGCTACATTCTCCATAGGGGTCAATAATACAGATAAACAGCTACATTCTCCATAGGGGTCAATAATACAGATAAACAGCTACATTCTCCATAGGGGTCAATAATACAGATAAACAGCTACATTCTCCATAGAGGTCAATAATACAGATAAACAGCTACATTCTCCATAGGGGTCAATAATACAGATAAACAGCTACATTCTCCATAGGGGTCAATAATACAGATAAACAGCTACATTCTCCATAGGGGTCAATAATACAGATAAACAGCTACATTCTCCATAGAGGTCAATAATACAGATAAACAGCTACATTCTCCATAGGGGTCAATAATACAGATAAACAGCTACATTCTCCATAGAGGTCAATAATACAGATAAACAGCTACATTCTCCATAGGGGTCAATAATACAGATAAACAGCTACATTCTCCATAGGGGTCATTAATACAGATAAACAGCTACATTCTCCATAGAGGTCAATAATACAGATAAACAGCTACATTCTCCATAGGGTTCAATAATACAGATAAACAGCTACATTCTCCATAGAGGTCAATAATACAGATAAACAGCTACATTCTCCATAGAGGTCAATAATACAGATAAACAGCTATATTCTCCATAGGGTTCAATAATACAGATAAACAGCTACATTCTCCATAGGGGTCAATAATACAGATAAACAGCTACATTCTCCATAGGGGTCAATAATACAGATAAACAGCTACATTCTCCATATAGGTCAATAATACAGATAAACAGCTACATTCTCCATAGGGGTCAATAATACAGATAAACAGCTACATTCTCCATAGAGGTCAATAATACAGATAAACAGCTACATTCTCCATAAAGGTCAATAATACAGATAAACAGCTACATTCTCCATAGGGGTCAATAATACAGATAAACAGCTACATTCTCCATAGAGGTCAATAATACAGATAAACAGCTACATTCTCCATAGGGGTCAATAATACAGATAAACAGCTACATTCTCCATAGGGGTCAATAATACAGATAAACAGATACATTCTCCATAGGGGTCAATAATACAGATAAACAGCTACATTCTCCATAGAGGTCAATAATACAGATAAACAGATACATTCTCCATAGAGGTCAATAATACAGATAAACAGCTACATTCTCCATAGAGGTCAATAATACAGATAAACAGCTACATTCTCCATAGGGGTCAATAATACAGATAAACAGCTACATTCTCCATAGAGGTCAATAATACAGATAAACAGCTACATTCTCCATAGGGGTCAATAATACAGATAAACAGCTACATTCTCCATAGGGGTCAATAATACAGATAAACAGCTACATTCTCCATAGAGGTCAATAATACAGATAAACAGCTACATTCTCCATAGGGGTCAATAATACAGATAAACAGCTACATTCTCCATAGAGGTCAATAATACAGATAAACAGCTACATTCTCCATAGAGGTCAATAATACAGGTAAACAGCTACATTCTCCATAGGGGTCAATAATACAGATAAACAGCTACATTCTCCATAGAGGTCAATAATACAGATAAACAGCTACATTCTCCATAGGGGTCAATAATACAGATAAACAGCTACATTCTCCATAGGGGTCAATAATACAGATAAACAGCTACATTCTCCATAGAGGTCAATAATACAGATAAACAGCTACATTCTCCATAGAGGTCAATAATACAGATAAACAGCTACATTCTCCATAGAGGTCAATAATACAGATAAACAGCTACATTCTCCATAGGGGTCAATAATACAGATAAACAGCTACATTCTCCATAGAGGTCAATAATACAGATAAACAGCTACATTCTCCATAGGGGTCAATAATACAGATAAACAGCTACATTCTCCATAGGGGTCAATAATACAGATAAACAGCTACATTCTCCATAGAGGTCAATAATACAGATAAACAGCTACATTCTCCATAGGGGTCAATAATACAGATAAACAGCTACATTCTCCATAGAGGTCAATAATACAGATAAACAGCTACATTCTCCATAGAGGTCAATAATACAGGTAAACAGCTACATTCTCCATAGGGGTCAATAATACAGATAAACAGCTACATTCTCCATAGAGGTCAATAATACAGATAAACAGCTACATTCTCCATAGGGGTCAATAATACAGATAAACAGCTACATTCTCCATAGGGGTCAATAATACAGATAAACAGCTACATTCTCCATAGAGGTCAATAATACAGATAAACAGCTACATTCTCCATAGAGGTCAATAATACATATAAACAGCTACATTCTCCATAGAGGTCAATAATACAGATAAACAGCTACATTCTCCATAGGGGTCAATAATACAGATAAACAGCTACATTCTCCATAGGGGTCAATAATACAGATAAACAGCTACATTCTCCATAGGGGTCAATAATACAGATAAACAGCTACATTCTCCATAGGGGTCAATAATACAGATAAACAGCTACATTCTCCATAGAGGTCAATAATACAGATAAACAGCTACATTCTCCATAGGGGTCAATAATACAGATAAACAGCTACATTCTCCATAGAGGTCAATAATACAGATAAACAGCTACATTCTCCATAGAGGTCAATAATACAGATAAACAGCTACATTCTCCATAGGGGTCAATAATACAGATAAACATCTACATTCTCCATAGAGGTCAATAATACAGATAAACAGCTACATTCTCCATAGGGGTCAATAATACAGATAAACAGCTACATTCTCCATAGGGGTCAATAATACAGATAAACAGCTACATTCTCCATAGGGGTCAATAATACAGATAAACAGCTACATTCTCCATAGAGGTCAATAATACAGATAAACAGATACATTCTCCATAGAGGTCAATAATACAGATAAACAGATACATTCTCCATAGAGGTCAATAATACAGATAAACAGATACATTCTCCATAGAGGTCAATAATACAGAAAAACAGCTACATTCTCCATAGAGGTCAATAATACAGATAAACAGCTACATTCTCCATAGAGGTCAATAATACAGATAAACAGCTACATTCTCCATAGGGGTGAATAATACAGATAAACAGCTACATTCTCCATAGAGGTCAATAATACAGATAAACAGCTACATTCTCCATAGAGGTCAATAATACAGATAAACAGCTACATTCTCCATAGGGGTCAATAATACAGATAAACAGCTACATTCTCCATAGAGGTCAATAATACAGATAAACAGCTACATTCTCCATAGGGGTCAATAATACAGATAAACAGCTACATTCTCCATAGGGGTCAATAATACAGATAAACAGATACATTCTCCATAGGGGTCAATAATACAGATAAACAGCTACATTCTCCATAGGGGTCAATAATACAGATAAACAGCTACATTCTCCATAGGGGTCAATAATACAGATAAACAGCTACATTCTCCATAGGGGTCAATAATACAGATAAACAGCTACATTCTCCATAGGGGTCAATAATACAGATAAACAGCTACATTCTCCATAGGGGTCAATAATACAGATAAACAGCTACATTCTCCATAGATGTCAATAATACAGATAAACAGCTACATTCTCCATAGGGGTCAATAATACAGATAAACAGCTACATTCTCCATAGGGGTCAATAATACAGATAAACAGCTACATTCTCCATAGGGGTCAATAATACAGATAAACAGCTACATTCTCCATAGAGGTGAATAATACAGATAAACAGCTACATTCTCCATAGGGGTCAATAATACAGATAAACAGCTACATTCTCCATAGGGGTCAATAATACAGGTAAACAGCTACATTCTCCATAGGGGTCAATAATACAGATAAACAGCTACATTCTCCATAGGGGTCAATAATACAGATAAACAGCTACATTCTCCATAGAGGTCAATAATACAGATAAACAGCTACATTCTCCATAGGGGTCAATAATACAGATAAACAGCTACATTCTCCATAGAGGTCAATAATACAGATAAACAGCTACATTCTCCATAAAGGTCAATAATACAGATAAACAGCTACATTCTCCATAGGGGTCAATAATACAGATAAACAGCTACATTCTCCATAGAGGTCAATAATACAGATAAACAGCTACATTCTCCATAGGGGTCAATAATACAGATAAACAGCTACATTCTCCATAGGGGTCAATAATACAGATAAACAGATACATTCTCCATAGGGGTCAATAATACAGATAAACAGCTACATTCTCCATAGAGGTCAATAATACAGATAAACAGCTACATTCTCCATAGATGTCAATAATACAGATAAACAGCTACATTCTCCATAGGGGTCAATAATACAGATAAACAGCTACATTCTCCATAGGGGTCAATAATACAGATAAACAGCTACATTCTCCATAGGGGTCAATAATACAGATAAACAGCTACATTCTCCATAGAGGTCAATAATACAGATAAACAGATACATTCTCCATAGAGGTCAATAATACAGATAAACAGATACATTCTCCATAGAGGTCAATAATACAGATAAACAGATACATTCTCCATAGAGGTCAATAATACAGAAAAACAGCTACATTCTCCATAGGGGTCAATAATACAGATAAACAGCTACATTCTCCATAGAGGTCAATAATACAGATAAACAGCTACATTCTCCATAGGGTTCAATAATACAGATAAACAGCTACATTCTCCATAGAGGTCAATAATACAGATAAACAGCTACATTCTCCATAGAGGTCAATAATACAGATAAACAGCTACATTCTCCATAGGGGTCAATAATACAGATAAACAGCTACATTCTCCATAGAGGTCAATAATACAGATAAACAGCTACATTCTCCATAGGGGTCAATAATACAGATAAACAGCTACATTCTCCATAGGGGTCAATAATACAGATAAACAGATACATTCTCCATAGGGGTCAATAATACAGATAAACAGCTACATTCTCCATAGGGGTCAATAATACAGATAAACAGCTACATTCTCCATAGGGGTCAATAATACAGATAAACAGCTACATTCTCCATAGGGGTCAATAATACAGATAAACAGCTACATTCTCCATAGGGGTCAATAATACAGATAAACAGCTACATTCTCCATAGGGGTCAATAATACAGATAAACAGCTACATTCTCCATAGATGTCAATAATACAGATAAACAGCTACATTCTCCATAGGGGTCAATAATACAGATAAACAGCTACATTCTCCATAGGGGTCAATAATACAGATAAACAGCTACATTCTCCATAGGGGTCAATAATACAGATAAACAGCTACATTCTCCATAGAGGTGAATAATACAGATAAACAGCTACATTCTCCATAGGGGTCAATAATACAGATAAACAGCTACATTCTCCATAGGGGTCAATAATACAGGTAAACAGCTACATTCTCCATAGGGGTCAATAATACAGATAAACAGCTACATTCTCCATAGGGGTCAATAATACAGATAAACAGCTACATTCTCCATAGAGGTCAATAATACAGATAAACAGCTACATTCTCCATAGGGGTCAATAATACAGATAAACAGCTACATTCTCCATAGAGGTCAATAATACAGATAAACAGCTACATTCTCCATAAAGGTCAATAATACAGATAAACAGCTACATTCTCCATAGGGGTCAATAATACAGATAAACAGCTACATTCTCCATAGAGGTCAATAATACAGATAAACAGCTACATTCTCCATAGGGGTCAATAATACAGATAAACAGCTACATTCTCCATAGGGGCCAATAATACAGATAAACAGATACATTCTCCATAGGGGTCAATAATACAGATAAACAGCTACATTCTCCATAGAGGTCAATAATACAGATAAACAGCTACATTCTCCATAGATGTCAATAATACAGATAAACAGCTACATTCTCCATAGGGGTCAATAATACAGATAAACAGCTACATTCTCCATAGGGGTCAATAATACAGATAAACAGCTACATTCTCCATAGGGGTCAATAATACAGATAAACAGCTACATTCTCCATAGAGGTCAATAATACAGATAAACAGCTACATTCTCCATAGAGGTCAATAATACAGATAAACAGCTACATTCTCCATAGATGTCAATAATACAGATAAACAGCTACATTCTCCATAGGGGTCAATAATACAGATAAACAGCTACATTCTCCATAGGGGTCAATAATACAGATAAACAGCTACATTCTCCATAGGGGTCAATAATACAGATAAACAGCTACATTCTCCATAGGGGTCAATAATACAGATAAACAGCTACATTCTCCATAGAGGTGAATAATACAGATAAACAGCTACATTCTCCATAGGGGTCAATAATACAGATAAACAGCTACATTCTCCATAGGGGTCAATAATACAGGTAAACAGCTACATTCTCCATAGGGGTCAATAATACAGATAAACAGCTACATTCTCCATAGGGGTCAATAATACAGATAAACAGCTACATTCTCCATAGAGGTCAATAATACAGATAAACAGCTACATTCTCCATAGGGGTCAATAATACAGATAAACAGCTACATTCTCCATAGAGGTAAATAATACAGATAAACAGCTACATTCTCCATAAAGGTCAATAATACAGATAAACAGCTACATTCTCCATAGAGGTCAATAATACAGATAAACAGCTACATTCTCCATAGGGGTCAATAATACAGATAAACAGCTACATTCTCCATAGGGGTCAATAATACAGATAAACAGCTACATTCTCCATAGGGGTCAATAATACAGATAAACAGCTACATTCTCCATAGAGGTCAATAATACAGATAAACAGATACATTCTCCATAGAGGTCAATAATACAGATAAACAGCTACATTCTCCATAGAGGTCAATAATACAGATAAACAGCTACATTCTCCATAGGGGTCAATAATACAGATAAACAGCTACATTCTCCATAGAGGTCAATAATACAGATAAACAGCTACATTCTCCATAGAGGTCAATAATACAGATAAACAGCTACATTCTCCATAGGGGTCAATAATACAGATAAACAGCTACATTCTCCATAGAGGTCAATAATACAGATAAACAGCTACATTCTCCATAGGGGTCAATAATACAGATAAACAGCTACATTCTCCATAGAGGTCAATAATACAGATAAACAGATACATTCACCATAGAGGTCAATAATACAGATAAACAGATACATTCTCCATAGAGGTCAATAATACAGATAAACAGATACATTCTACATAGAGGTCAATAATACAGAAAAACAGCTGCATTCTCCATAGAGGTCAATAATACAGATAAACAGCTACATTCTCCATAGAGGTCAATAATACAGATAAACAGCTACATTCTCCATAGGGGTCAATAATACAGATAAACAGCTACATTCTCCATAGGGGTCAATAATACAGATAAACAGCTACATTCTCCATAGAGGTCAATAATACAGATAAACAGCTACATTCTCCATAGGGGTCAATAATACAGATAAACAGCTACATTCTCCATAGGGGTCATTAATACAGATAAACAGCTACATTCTCCATAGAGGTCAATAATACAGATAAACAGCTACATTCTCCATAGGGTTCAATAATACAGATAAACAGCTACATTCTCCATAGAGGTCAATAATACAGATAAACAGCTACATTCTCCATAGGGGTCAATAATACATATAAACAGCTATATTCTCCATAGGGTTCAATAATACAGATAAACAGCTACATTCTCCATAGGGGTCAATAATACAGATAAACAGCTACATTCTCCATAGGGGTCAATAATACAGATAAACAGCTACATTCTCCATAGGGGTCAATAATACAGATAAACAGCTACATTCTCCATAGGGGTCAATAATACAGATAAACAGCTACATTCTCCATAGGGGTCAATAATACAGATAAACAGCTACATTCTCCATAGGGGTCAATAATACAGATAAACAGCTACATTCTCCATAGGGGTCAATAATACAGATAAACAGATACATTCTCCATAGGGGTCAATAATACAGATAAACAGCTACATTCTCCATAGAGGTCAATAATACAGATAAACAGATACATTCTCCATAGAGGTCAATAATACAGATAAACAGCTACATTATCCATAGGGGTCAATAATACAGATAAACAGCTACATTCTCCATAGGGGTCAATAATACAGATAAACAGCTACATTCTCCATAGGGGTCAATAATACAGATAAACAGCTACATTCTCCATAGGGGTCAATAATACAGATAAACAGCTACATTCTCCATAGAGGTCAATAATACAGATAAACAGCTACATTCTCCATAGGGGTCAATAATACAGATAAACAGCTACATTCTCCATAGGGGTCAATAATACAGATAAACAGCTACATTCTCCATAGAGGTCAATAATACAGATAAACAGCTACATTCTCCATAGGGGTCAATAATACAGATAAACAGCTACATTCTCCATAGGGGTCAATAATACAGATAAACAGCTACATTCTCCATAGAGGTCAATAATACAGATAAACAGCTACATTCTCCATAGGGGTCAATAATACAGATAAACAGCTACATTCTCCATAGAGGTCAATAATACAGATAAACAGCTACATTCTCCATAGGGGTCAATAATACAGATAAACAGCTACATTCTCCATAGGGGTCATTAATACAGATAAACAGCTACATTCTCCATAGAGGTCAATAATACAGATAAACAGCTACATTCTCCATAGGGTTCAATAATACAGATAAACAGCTACATTCTCCATAGAGGTCAATAATACAGATAAACAGCTACATTCTCCATAGGGGTCAATAATACATATAAACAGCTATATTCTCCATAGGGTTCAATAATACAGATAAACAGCTACATTCTCCATAGGGGTCAATAATACAGATAAACAGCTACATTCTCCATAGAGGTCAATAATACAGATAAACAGCTACATTCTCCATAGGGGTCAATAATACAGATAAACAGCTACATTCTCCATAGGGGTCATTAATACAGATAAACAGCTACATTCTCCATAGAGGTCAATAATACAGATAAACAGCTACATTCTCCATAGGGTTCAATAATACAGATAAACAGCTACATTCTCCATAGAGGTCAATAATACAGATAAACAGCTACATTCTCCATAGGGGTCAATAATACATATAAACAGCTATATTCTCCATAGGGTTCAATAATACAGATAAACAGCTACATTCTCCATAGGGGTCAATAATACAGATAAACAGCTACATTCTCCATAGGGGTCAATAATACAGATAAACAGCTACATTCTCCATAGGGGTCAATAATACAGATAAACAGCTACATTCTCCATAGGGGTCAATAATACAGATAAACAGCTACATTCTCCATAGGGGTCAATAATACAGATAAACAGCTACATTCTCCATAGGGGTCAATAATACAGATAAACAGCTACATTCTCCATAGGGGTCAATAATACAGATAAACAGCTACATTCTCCATAGAGGTCAATAATACAGATAAACAGCTACATTCTCCATAGGGGTCAATAATACAGATAAACAGCTACATTCTCCATAGGGGTCAATAATACAGATAAACAGCTACATTCTCCATAGGGGTCAATAATACAGGTAAACAGCTACATTCTCCATAGGGGTCAATAATACAGATAAACAGCTACATTCTCCATAGGGGTCAATAATACAGATAAACAGCTACATTCTCCATAGAGGTCAATAATACAGATAAACAGCTACATTCTCCATAGGGGTCAATAATACAGATAAACAGCTACATTCTCCATAGAGGTCAATAATACAGATAAACAGCTACATTCTCCATAAAGGTCAATAATACAGATAAACAGCTACATTCTCCATAGGGGTCAATAATACAGATAAACAGCTACATTCTCCATAGAGGTCAATAATACAGATAAACAGCTACATTCTCCATAGGGGTCAATAATACAGATAAACAGCTACATTCTCCATAGGGGTCAATAATACAGATAAACAGATACATTCTCCATAGGGGTCAATAATACAGATAAACAGCTACATTCTCCATAGAGGTCAATAATACAGATAAACAGATACATTCTCCATAGAGGTCAATAATACAGATAAACAGCTACATTCTCCATAGAGGTCAATAATACAGATAAACAGCTACATTCTCCATAGGGGTCAATAATACAGATAAACAGCTACATTCTCCATAGAGGTCAATAATACAGATAAACAGCTACATTCTCCATAGGGGTCAATAATACAGATAAACAGCTACATTCTCCATAGAGGTCAATAATACAGATAAACAGCTACATTCTCCATAGAGGTCAATAATACAGATAAACAGCTACATTCTCCATAGGGGTCAATAATACAGATAAACAGCTACATTCTCCATAGAGGTCAATAATACAGATAAACAGCTACATTCTCCATAGGGGTCAATAATACAGATAAACAGCTACATTCTCCATAGGGGTCAATAATACAGATAAACAGCTACATTCTCCATAGGGGTCAATAATACAGATAAACAGATACATTCTCCATAGAGGTCAATAATACAGATAAACAGATACATTCTCCATAGAGGTCAATAATACAGATAAACAGATACATTCTCCATAGAGGTCAATAATACAGACAAACAGCTACATTCTCCATAGAGGTCAATAATACAGATAAACAGCTACATTCTCCATAGAGGTCAATAATACAGATAAACAGCTACATTCTCCATAGGGGTCAATAATACAGATAAACAGCTACATTCTCCATAGAGGTCAATAATACAGATAAACAGCTACATTCTCCATGGAGGTCAATAATACAGATAAACAGCTACATTCTCCATAGGGGTCAATAATACAGATAAACAGCTACATTCTCCATAGGGGTCAATAATACAGATAAACAGCTACATTCTCCATAGGGGTCAATAATACAGATAAACAGCTACATTCTCCATAGGGGTCAATAATACAGATAAACAGCTACATTCTCCATAGGGGTCAATAATACAGATAAACAGCTACATTCTCCATAGAGGTCAATAATACAGATAAACAGATACATTCTCCATAGAGGTCAATAATACAGATAAACAGATACATTCTCCATAGAGGTCAATAATACAGATAAACAGATACATTCTCCATAGAGGTCAATAATACAGAAAAACAGCTAAATTCTCCATAGAGGTCAATAATACAGATAAACAGCTACATTCTCCATAGAGGTCAATAATACAGATAAACAGCTACATTCTCCATAGGGGTCAATAATACAGATAAACAGCTACATTCTCCATAGAGGTCAATAATACAGATAAACAGCTACATTCTCCATAGAGGTCAATAATACAGATAAACAGCTACATTCTCCATAGGGGTCCATAATACAGATAAACAGCTACATTCTCCATAGGGGTCAATAATACAGATAAACAGCTACATTCTCCATAGGGGTCAATAATACAGATAAACAGCTACATTCTCCATAGAGGTCAATAATACAGATAAACAGCTACATTCTCCATAGAGGTCAATAATACAGATAAACAGCTACATTCTCCATAGGGGTCAATAATACAGATAAACAGCTACATTCTCCATAGGGGTCAATAATACAGATAAACAGCTACATTCTCCATAGGGGTCAATAATACAGATAAACAGCTACATTCTCCATAGGGGTCAATAATACAGATAAACAGCTACATTCTCCATAGAGGTCAATAATACAGATAAACAGCTACATTCTCCATAGGGGTCAATAATACAGATAAACAGCTACATTCTCCATAGGGGTCAATAATACAGATAAACAGCTACATTCTCCATAGAGGTCAATAATACAGATAAACAGCTACATTCTCCATAGGGGTCAATAATACAGATAAACAGCTACATTCTCCATAGAGGTCAATAATACAGATAAACAGCTACATTCTCCATAGGGGTCAATAATACAGATAAACAGCTACATTCTCCATAGGGGTCATTAATACAGATAAACAGCTACATTCTCCATAGAGGTCAATAATACAGATAAACAGCTACATTCTCCATAGGGTTCAATAATACAGATAAACAGCTACATTCTCCATAGAGGTCAATAATACAGATAAACAGCTACATTCTCCATAGGGGTCAATAATACATATAAACAGCTATATTCTCCATAGGGTTCAATAATACAGATAAACAGCTACATTCTCCATAGGGGTCAATAATACAGATAAACAGCTACATTCTCCATAGGGGTCAATAATACAGATAAACAGCTACATTCTCCATAGGGGTCAATAATACAGATAAACAGCTACATTCTCCATAGGGGTCAATAATACAGATAAACAGCTACATTCTCCATAGGGGTCAATAATACAGATAAACAGCTACATTCTCCATAGGGGTCAATAATACAGATAAACAGCTACATTCTCCATAGGGGTCAATAATACAGATAAACAGCTACATTCTCCATAGAGGTCAATAATACAGATAAACAGCTACATTCTCCATAGGGGTCAATAATACAGATAAACAGCTACATTCTCCATAGGGGTCAATAATACAGATAAACAGCTACATTCTCCATAGGGGTCAATAATACAGGTAAACAGCTACATTCTCCATAGGGGTCAATAATACAGATAAACAGCTACATTCTCCATAGGGGTCAATAATACAGATAAACAGCTACATTCTCCATAGAGGTCAATAATACAGATAAACAGCTACATTCTCCATAGGGGTCAATAATACAGATAAACAGCTACATTCTCCATAGAGGTCAATAATACAGATAAACAGCTACATTCTCCATAAAGGTCAATAATACAGATAAACAGCTACATTCTCCATAGGGGTCAATAATACAGATAAACAGCTACATTCTCCATAGAGGTCAATAATACAGATAAACAGCTACATTCTCCATAGGGGTCAATAATACAGATAAACAGCTACATTCTCCATAGGGGTCAATAATACAGATAAACAGATACATTCTCCATAGGGGTCAATAATACAGATAAACAGCTACATTCTCCATAGAGGTCAATAATACAGATAAACAGATACATTCTCCATAGAGGTCAATAATACAGATAAACAGCTACATTCTCCATAGAGGTCAATAATACAGATAAACAGCTACATTCTCCATAGGGGTCAATAATACAGATAAACAGCTACATTCTCCATAGAGGTCAATAATACAGATAAACAGCTACATTCTCCATAGGGGTCAATAATACAGATAAACAGCTACATTCTCCATAGGGGTCAATAATACAGATAAACAGCTACATTCTCCATAGAGGTCAATAATACAGATAAACAGCTACATTCTCCATAGGGGTCAATAATACAGATAAACAGCTACATTCTCCATAGAGGTCAATAATACAGATAAACAGCTACATTCTCCATAGGGGTCAATAATACAGATAAACAGCTACATTCTCCATAGAGGTCAATAATACAGATAAACAGCTACATTCTCCATAGAGGTCAATAATACAGATAAACAGCTACATTCTCCATAGGGGTCAATAATACAGATAAACAGCTACATTCTCCATAGAGGTCAATAATACAGATAAACAGCTACATTCTCCATAGGGGTCAATAATACAGATAAACAGCTACATTCTCCATAGGGGTCAATAATACAGATAAACAGCTACATTCTCCATAGGGGTCAATAATACAGATAAACAGATACATTCTCCATAGAGGTCAATAATACAGATAAACAGATACATTCTCCATAGAGGTCAATAATACAGATAAACAGATACATTCTCCATAGAGGTCAATAATACAGAAAAACAGCTACATTCTCCATAGAGGTCAATAATACAGATAAACTGCTACATTCTCCATAGGGGTCAATAATACAGATAAACAGCTACATTCTCCATAGGGGTCAATAATACAGATAAACAGCTACATTCTCCATAGAGGTCAATAATACAGATAAACAGCTACATTCTCCATAGGGGTCAATAATACAGATAAACAGCTACATTCTCCATAGGGGTCAATAATACAGATAAACAGCTACATTCTCCATAGAGGTCAATAATACAGATAAACAGCTACATTCTCCATAGGGGTCAATAATACAGATAAACAGCTACATTCTCCATAGAGGTCAATAATACAGATAAACAGCTACATTCTCCATAGGGGTCAATAATACAGATAAACAGCTACATTCTCCATAGAGGTCAATAATACAGATAAACAGCTACATTCTCCATAGAGGTCAATAATACAGATAAACAGCTACATTCTCCATAGGGGTCAATAATACAGATAAACATCTACATTCTCCATAGAGGTCAATAATACAGATAAACAGCTACATTCTCCATAGGGGTCAATAATACAGATAAACAGCTACATTCTCCATAGGGGTCAATAATACAGATAAACAGCTACATTCTCCATAGGGGTCAATAATACAGATAAACAGCTACATTCTCCATAGAGGTCAATAATACAGATAAACAGATACATTCTCCATAGAGGTCAATAATACAGATAAACAGATACATTCTCCATAGAGGTCAATAATACAGATAAACAGATACATTCTCCATAGAGGTCAATAATACAGAAAAACAGCTACATTCTCCATAGAGGTCAATAATACAGATAAACAGCTACATTCTCCATAGGGGTCAATAATACAGATAAACAGCTACATTCTCCATAGGGGTCAATAATACAGATAAACAGCTACATTCTCCATAGGGGTCAATAATACAGATAAACAGCTACATTCTCCATAGGGGTCAATAATACAGATAAACAGCTACATTCTCCATAGAGGTCAATAATACAGATAAACAGCTACATTCTCCATAGGGGTCAATAATACAGATAAACAGCTACATTCTCCATAGGGGTCAATAATACAGATAAACAGCTACATTCTCCATAGAGGTCAATAATACAGATAAACAGCTACATTCTCCATAGGGGTCAATAATACAGATAAACAGCTACATTCTCCATAGAGGTCAATAATACAGATAAACAGCTACATTCTCCATAGGGGTCAATAATACAGATAAACAGCTACATTCTCCATAGGGGTCATTAATACAGATAAACAGCTACATTCTCCATAGAGGTCAATAATACAGATAAACAGCTACATTCTCCATAGGGTTCAATAATACAGATAAACAGCTACATTCTCCATAGAGGTCAATAATACAGATAAACAGCTACATTCTCCATAGGGGTCAATAATACATATAAACAGCTATATTCTCCATAGGGTTCAATAATACAGATAAACAGCTACATTCTCCATAGGGGTCAATAATACAGATAAACAGCTACATTCTCCATAGGGGTCAATAATACAGATAAACAGCTACATTCTCCATAGGGGTCAATAATACAGATAAACAGCTACATTCTCCATAGGGGTCAATAATACAGATAAACAGCTACATTCTCCATAGGGGTCAATAATACAGATAAACAGCTACATTCTCCATAGGGGTCAATAATACAGATAAACAGCTACATTCTCCATAGGGGTCAATAATACAGATAAACAGCTACATTCTCCATAGAGGTCAATAATACAGATAAACAGCTACATTCTCCATAGGGGTCAATAATACAGATAAACAGCTACATTCTCCATAGGGGTCAATAATACAGATAAACAGCTACATTCTCCATAGGGGTCAATAATACAGGTAAACAGCTACATTCTCCATAGGGGTCAATAATACAGATAAACAGCTACATTCTCCATAGGGGTCAATAATACAGATAAACAGCTACATTCTCCATAGAGGTCAATAATACAGATAAACAGCTACATTCTCCATAGGGGTCAATAATACAGATAAACAGCTACATTCTCCATAGAGGTCAATAATACAGATAAACAGCTACATTCTCCATAAAGGTCAATAATACAGATAAACAGCTACATTCTCCATAGGGGTCAATAATACAGATAAACAGCTACATTCTCCATAGAGGTCAATAATACAGATAAACAGCTACATTCTCCATAGGGGTCAATAATACAGATAAACAGCTACATTCTCCATAGGGGTCAATAATACAGATAAACAGATACATTCTCCATAGGGGTCAATAATACAGATAAACAGCTACATTCTCCATAGAGGTCAATAATACAGATAAACAGCTACATTCTCCATAGGGGTCAATAATACAGATAAACAGCTACATTCTCCATAGAGGTCAATAATACAG
Source organism: Salvelinus alpinus (assembly GCF_045679555.1). Classification (NCBI taxonomy): domain Eukaryota; kingdom Metazoa; phylum Chordata; class Actinopteri; order Salmoniformes; family Salmonidae; genus Salvelinus; species Salvelinus alpinus. Next base: position 85,962,639 of record NC_092091.1, on the reverse strand, counting down.
ATAAACAGCTACATTCTCCATAGGGGTCAATAATACAGATAAACAGCTACATTCTCCATAGAGGTCAATAATACAGATAAACAGCTACATTCTCCATAGGGGTCAATAATACAGATAAACAGCTACATTCTCCATAGAGGTCAATAATACAGATAAACAGCTACATTCTCCATAGAGGTCAATAATACAGATAAACAGCTACATTCTCCATAGGGGTCAATAATACAGATAAACATCTACATTCTCCATAGAGGTCAATAATACAGATAAACAGCTACATTCTCCATAGGGGTCAATAATACAGATAAACAGCTACATTCTCCATAGGGGTCAATAATACAGATAAACAGCTACATTCTCCATAGGGGTCAATAATACAGATAAACAGCTACATTCTCCATAGAGGTCAATAATACAGATAAACAGATACATTCTCCATAGAGGTCAATAATACAGATAAACAGATACATTCTCCATAGAGGTCAATAATACAGATAAACAGATACATTCTCCATAGAGGTCAATAATACAGAAAAACAGCTACATTCTCCATAGAGGTCAATAATACAGATAAACAGCTACATTCTCCATAGAGGTCAATAATACAGATAAACAGCTACATTCTCCATAGGGGTAAATAATACAGATAAACAGCTACATTCTCCATAGGGGTCAATAATACAGATAAACAGCTACATTCTCCATAGGGGTCAATAATACAGATAAACAGCTACATTCTCCATAGAGGTCAATAATACAGATAAACAGCTACATTCTCCATAGAGGTCAATAATACAGATAAACAGCTACATTCTCCATAGGGGTCAATAATACAGATAAACAGCTACATTCTCCATAGGGGTCAATAATACAGATAAACAGCTACATTCTCCATAGGGGTCAATAATACAGATAAACAGCTACATTCTCCATAGAGGTCAATAATACAGATAAACAGCTACATTCTCCATAGAGGTCAATAATACAGATAAACAGCTACATTCTCCATAGGGGTCAATAATACAGATAAACAGCTACATTCTCCATAGAGGTCAATAATACAGATAAACAGCTACATTCTCCATAGGGGTCAATAATACAGATAAACAGCTACATTCTCCATAGGGGTCAATAATACAGATAAACAGATACATTCTCCATAGGGGTCAATAATACAGATAAACAGCTACATTCTCCATAGGGGTCAATAATACAGATAAACAGCTACATTCTCCATAGGGGTCAATAATACAGATAAACAGCTACATTATCCATAGGGGTCAATAATACAGATAAACAGCTACATTCTCCATAGGGGTCAATAATACAGATAAACAGCTACATTCTCCATAGGGGTCAATAATACAGATAAACAGCTACATTCTCCATAGGGGTCAATAATACAGATAAACAGCTACATTCTCCATAGATGTCAATAATACAGATAAACAGCTACATTCTCCATAGGGGTCAATAATACAGATAAACAGCTACATTCTCCATAGGGGTCAATAATACAGATAAACAGCTACATTCTCCATAGGGGTCAATAATACAGATAAACAGCTACATTCTCCATAGGGGTCAATAATACAGGTAAACAGCTACATTCTCCATAGGGGTCAATAATACAGATAAACAGCTACATTCTCCATAGGGGTCAATAATACAGATAAACAGCTACATTCTCCATAGAGGTCAATAATACAGATAAACAGCTACATTCTCCATAGGGGTCAATAATACAGATAAACAGCTACATTCTCCATAGAGGTCAATAATACAGATAAACAGCTACATTCTCCATAAAGGTCAATAATACAGATAAACAGCTACATTCTCCATAGGGGTCAATAATACAGATAAACAGCTACATTCTCCATAGAGGTCAATAATACAGATAAACAGCTACATTCTCCATAGGGGTCAATAATACAGATAAACAGCTACATTCTCCATAGGGGTCAATAATACAGATAAACAGATACATTCTCCATAGGGGTCAATAATACAGATAAACAGCTACATTCTCCATAGAGGTCAATAATACAGATAAACAGATACATTCTCCATAGAGGTCAATAATACAGATAAACAGCTACATTCTCCATAGAGGTCAATAATACAGATAAACATCTACATTCTCCATAGGGGTCAATAATACAGATAAACAGCTACATTCTCCATAGGGGTCAATAATACAGATAAACAGCTACATTCTCCATAGAGGTCAATAATACAGATAAACAGATACATTCTCCATAGAGGTCAATAATACAGATAAACAGATACATTCTCCATAGAGGTCAATAATACAGATAAACAGATACATTCTACATAGAGGTCAATAATACAGAAAAACAGCTGCATTCTCCATAGAGGTCAATAATACAGATAAACAGCTACATTCTCCATAGAGGTCAATAATACAGATAAACAGCTACATTCTCCATAGGGGTCAATAATACAGATAAACAGCTACATTCTCCATAGAGGTCAATAATACAGATAAACAGCTACATTCTCCATTGAGGTCAATAATACAGATAAACAGCTACATTCTCCATAGGGGTCAATAATACAGATAAACAGCTACATTCTCCATAGGGGTCAATAATACAGATAAACAGCTACATTCTCCATAGGGGTCAATAATACAGATAAACAGCTACATTCTCCATAGAGGTCAATAATACAGATAAACAGCTACATTCTCCATAGAGGTCAATAATACAGATAAACAGCTACATTCTCCATAGGGGTCAATAATACAGATAAACAGCTACATTCTCCATAGGGGTCAATAATACAGATAAACAGCTACATTCTCCATAGGGGTCAATAATACAGATAAACAGCTACATTCTCCATAGAGGTCAATAATACAGATAAACAGCTACATTCTCCATAGAGGTCAATAATACAGATAAACAGCTACATTCTCCATAGAGGTCAATAATACAGATAAACAGCTACATTCTCCATAGGGGTCAATAATACAGATAAACAGCTACATTCTCCATAGAGGTCAATAATACAGATAAACAGCTACATTCTCCATAGAGGTCAATAATACAGATAAACAGCTACATTCTCCATAGGGGTCAATAATACAGATAAACATCTACATTCTCCATAGAGGTCAATAATACAGATAAACAGCTACATTCTCCATAGGGGTCAATAATACAGATAAACAGCTACATTCTCCATAGGGGTCAATAATACAGATAAACAGCTACATTCTCCATAGGGGTCAATAATACAGAAAAACAGCTACATTCTCCATAGAGGTCAATGATACAGATAAACAGATACATTCTCCATAGAGGTCAATAATACAGATAAACAGATACATTCTCCATAGAGGTCAATAATACAGATAAACAGATACATTCTCCATAGAGGTCAATAATACAGAAAAACAGCTACATTCTCCATAGAGGTCAATAATACAGATAAACAGCTACATTCTCCATAGAGGTCAATAATACAGATAAACAGCTACATTCTCCATAGGGGTCAATAATACAGATAAACAGCTACATTCTCCATAGAGGTCAATAATACAGATAAACAGCTACATTCTCCATAGAGGTCAATAATACAGATAAACAGCTACATTCTCCATAGGGGTCAATAATACAGATAAACAGCTACATTCTCCATAGGGGTCAATAATACAGATAAACAGCTACATTCTCCATAGGGGTCAATAATACAGATAAACAGCTACATTCTCCATAGAGGTCAATAATACAGATAAACAGCTACATTCTCCATAGAGGTCAATAATACAGATAAACAGCTACATTCTCCATAGGGGTCAATAATACAGATAAACAGCTACATTCTCCATAGGGGTCAATAATACAGATAAACAGCTACATTCTCCATAGGGGTCAATAATACAGATAAACAGCTACATTCTCCATAGAGGTCAATAATACAGATAAACAGCTACATTCTCCATAGAGGTCAATAATACAGATAAACAGCTACATTCTCCATATAGGTCAATAATACAGATAAACAGCTACATTCTCCATAGGGGTCAATAATACAGATAAACAGCTACATTCTCCATAGGGGTCAATAATACAGACAAACAGCCTCATTCTCCATAGGGGTCAATAATACAGATAAACAGATACATTCTCCATAGGGGTCAATAATACAGATAAACAGCTACATTCTCCATAGAGGTCAATAATACAGATAAACAGCTACATTCTCCATAGGGGTCAATAATACAGACAAACAGATACATTCTCCATATGGGTCAATAATACAGATAAACAGATACATTCTCCATAGGGGTCAATAATACAGATAAACAGCTACATTCTCCATAGAGGTCAATAATACAGATAAACAGCTACATTCTCCATAGAGGTCAATAATACAGATAAACAGCTACATTCTCCATAGGGGTCAATAATACAGATAAACAGCTACATTCTCCATAGAGGTCAATAATACAGATAAACAGCTACATTCTCCATAGGGGTCAATAATACAGATAAACAGCTACATTCTCCATAGAGGTCAATAATACAGATAAACAGCTACATTCTCCATAGGGGTCAATAATACAGATAAACAGCTACATTCTCCATAGGGGTCAAGAGACGTCCATTAACTACTCCTGGAATTTAATGTCTGAGATATTGATCATCAATGTCCAACGGGACGCCAGAGAAACAGCTTTTACCGGTGGCTGCTCCGAATATCAAAACTGTTCACTTCATGTGTCGATAATTTCGCTAGCCACAATGCATGTTCCTTTTGCTCTTTATATACACACCATATCAACACCATACCACTCCATGTTACTATGACCACACGATATCAACACCATACCACTCCTGGTTACTATGACTACACGATATAAACACCATACCACTCCTGGTTACTATGACTACACGATATCAACACCATACCACTCTTGGTTACTATGACTACACGATATAAACACCATACCACTCTTGGTTACTATGACTACACGACATCAACACCATACCACTCCTGGTTACTATTACTACACAATATCAACACCATACCACTCCTGGTTACTATGACTACATCCACAATTCAACACCTTATTCACCATCCTCCTGACTTCAAAAGGGTTTCCCAATTTAACATCCTTATCCAACGAAGAACATTCTCCAACAAGCAACGGTTCATCAGATTAATTTTCCACAAAATGTTAGTCCTTTTTGTTCCATTCTTGGACTTCACTGTTGTCCACTCATCTTTCTCGCTAACTGTACTCGACGTTCTTTCAACTTCAAACGACGTTCCTGCTGCTGTCATCACACGGTCCTCCTCTCCCTCTCCCTTTACCACACCAAGGACCAGAGCTACTGCATTCAGGCTGGCTTTGTAGTGCCTGTCCCAAATTACACGTTCATGTGAATCGGTGTATTGGAAGACACCATGTTAGTAGTGATGGGTTTATGCAAATGTTTTATATTGTGCTATATACACTGCTTAAAAAAATAAAGGGAACACTAAAATAACACATCCTAGATCTGAATGAATGAAATATTCTTATTAAATACTTTTTTCTTTACATAGTTGAATGTGCTGACAACAAAATCACACAAAAATGATCAATGGAAATCAAATTTATCAACCCATGGAGGTCTGGATTTGGAGTCACACTCAAAATTAAAGTGGAAAACCACACTACAGGCTGATCCAACTTTGATGCAATGTCCTTAAAACAAGTTTAAATGAGGCTCAGTAGTGTGTGTGGCCTCCACATGCCTGTATGACCTCCCTACAACGTCTGGGCATGCTCCTGATGAGGTGGCGGATGGTCTCCTGAGGGATCTCCTCCCAGACCTGGACTAAAGCATCCGCCAACTCCTGGACAGTCTGTGGTGCAACGTGGCGTTGGTGGATGGAGCGAGACATGATGTCCGAGATGTGCTCAATTGGATTCAGGTCTGGGGAACGGGCGGGCCAGTCCATAGCATCAATGCCTTCCTCTTGCAGGAACTGCTGACACACTCCAGCCACATGAGGTCTAGCATTGTCTTGCATTAGGAGGAACCCAGGGCCAACCGCACCAGCATATGGTCTCAAAAGGGGTCTGAGGATCTCATCTCGGTACCTAATGGCAGTCAGGCTACCTCTGGCGAGCACATGGAGGGCTGTGCGGCCCCCCAAAGAAATGCCACCCCACACCATGACTGACCCACCGCCAAACCGGTAATGCTGGAGGATGTTGCAGGCAGCAGAACGTTCTCCACGGCGTCTCCAGACTCTGTCATGTCTGTCACATGTGCTCAGTGTGAACCTGCTTTCATCTGTGAAGAGCACAGGGCGCCAGTGGCGAATTTGCCAATCTTGGTGTTCTCTGGCAAATGCCAAACGTCCTGCACGGTGTTGGGCTGTAAGCACAACCCCCACCTGTGGACGTCGGGCCCCCATACCACCCTCATGGAGTCTGTTTCTGACCGTTTGAGCAGACACATGCACATTTGTGGCCTGCTGGAGGTCATTTTGCAGGGCTCTGGCAGTGCTCCTCCTGCTCCTCCTTGCACAAAGGCGGAGGTAGCGGTCCTGCTGCTGGGTTGTTGCCCTCCTACGGCCTCCTCCACGTCTCCTGATGTACTGGCCTGTCTCCTGGTAGCGCCTCCATGCTCTGGACACTACGCTGACAGACACAGCAAACCTTCTTGCCACAGCTCGCATTGATGTGCCACCCTGGATGAGCTGCACTACCTGAGCCACTTGTGTGGGTTGTAGACTCCGTCTCATGCTACCACTAGAGTGAGAGCACCGCCAGCATTCAAAAGTGACCAAAACATCAGCCAGGAAGCATAGGAACTGAGAAGTGGTCTGTGGTCACCACCTGCAGAACCACTCCTTTATTGGGGGTGTCTTGCTAATTGCCTATAATTTCCATCTGTTGTCTATTCCATTTGCACAACAGCATGTGAAATTTATTGTCAATCAGTGTTGCTTCCTAAGTGGACAGTTTGATTTCACAGAAGTGTGATTGACTTGGAGTTACATTGTGTTGTTTAAGTGTTCACTTTATTTTTTTGAGCAGTGTATATTTGTATTTTATTAAAGGTATATTTCTTTAAATGTAGCCTACACCAGTGGAGTAGTGGAAGGTATACTCAGGTATACTCTGTTTAACCACTTGTTTTTCAGTGGGCATTGTGTAACTCACTTCTTAATCCCCACTGATACATATCAAAGTATTGTAGTGGAGGTTTACGTCATATCAATTAATAGGGCTGATGGAACAGATCAGAATGTTTAGCTTCAAATGGTGATCAACTATTATGTCTTCACATTGTAGGAGCAGCAATGTCCACATGGCAGTAGACCTACTCCTGAATGTTCCTACTCCTGAATGTTCCTACTCCTGAATGTTCCTACTCCTGAATGTTCCTACTCCTGAATGTTCCTACTCCTGTATGTTCCTACTCCTGAATGTTCCTACTCCTAATGTTCCTAACCGTGTTCTAAAATGCACAGGGCCCATGGAAGAGGTTTCATGGACAGAGATGGAAATATCAGTTAGAAAGAGGAGGGGGTTTAAAGATACAACAACTATCATGTGTTGATAATGTGATTATTTAGGATAATGTCTTTGCCTGACAGATAATGAAACATAGTTTAAAGAAAACCATTAGAACAGGAGAACTCATAATGAGGAAGTCTTTATAAAATAATTACCTCTACGTTTCTATGGTGGGATTTTGGCAATAGGCTACTTTGAAGCAAGTTAAGACATGCCTCATAATACAGTATGAAGAAAAACGTCCAGGTTTCAAACCATTAAGTTTAAAAACATCTGAATTTGAGAACAAAAACCTAGAAAAAAAATTAGAAAATATGAAACCTGTGAATTTGTGACTCAGTTTCTCTGTTTTAATAAAAGGCCTACTATTATCCTACTGAACAGTACAGCTTGGGTTGGTCTACTATTATCCTACTGAACAGTACAGCTTGGGTTGGTCTACTATTATCCTACTGACCAATACAGCTTGGGTTGGTCTACTATTATCCTACTGACCAGTACAGCTTGGGTTGGTCTACTATTATCCTACTGAACAGTACAGCTTGGGTTTGTCTACTATTATCCTACTGAACAGTACAGCTTGGGTTTGTCTACTATTATCCTACTGAACAGTACAGCTTGGTTGGTCTACTATTATCCTAATGAACAGTACAGCTTGGGTTGGTCTACTATTATCCTACTGAACAGTACAGCTTGGGTTGGTCTACTATTATCCTACTGAACAGTACAGCTTGGGTTGGTCTACTATTATCCTACTGAACAGTACAGCTTGGGTTGGTCTACTATTATCCTACTGACCAGTACAGCTTGGGTTGGTCTACTATTATCCTACTGAACAGTACAGCTTGGGTTGGTCTACTATTATCCTACTGAACAGTACAGCTTGGGTTGGTCTACTATTATCCTACTGAACAGTACAGCTTGGGTTGGTCTACTATTATCCTACTGAACAGTACAGCTTGGGTTGGCCAACTATTATCCTACTGAACAGTACAGCTTGGGTTGGTCTACTATTATCCTACTGAACAGCACAGCTTGGGTTGGTCTACTATTATCTTACTGAACAGTACAGCTTGGGTTGGTCTACTATTATCCTACTGAACAGTACAGCTTGGGTTTGTCTACTATTATCCTACTGAACAGTACAGCTTGGGTTGGTCTACTATTATCCTACTGAACAGTACAGCTTGGGTTGGTCTACTATTATCCTACTGAACAGTACAGCTTGGGTTGGCCAACTATTATCCTACTGAACAGTACAGCTTGGGTTGGTCTACTATTATCCTACTGAACAGTACAGCTTGGGTTGGTCTACTATTATCCTACTGACCAGTACAGCTTGGGTTGGTCTACTATTATCCTACTGAACAGTACAGCTTGGGTTGGTCTACTATTATCCTACTGACCAATACAGCTTGGGTTGGTCTACTATTATACTACTGAACAGTACAGCTTGGGTTGGTCTACTATTATCCTACTGACCAGTACAGCTTGGGTTGGTCTACTATTATCCTACTGAACAGTACAGCTTGGGTTGGTCTACTATTATCCTACTGAACAGTACAGCTTGGGTTGGTCTAATATTATCCTACTGAACAGTAAAGCTTGGCTTGGTCTACTATTATACTACTGAACAGTACAGCTTGGGTTGGCCAACTATTATCCTACTGAACAGTACAGCTTGGGTTGGTCTACTATTATCCTACTGAACAGTACAGCTTGGGTTGGTCTACTATTATCTTACTGAACAGTACAGCTTGGGTTTGTCTACTATTATCTTACTGAACAGTACAGCTTGGGTTGGTCTACTATTATCCTACTGAACAGTACAGCTTGGGTTGGTCTACTATTATCCTACTGAACAGTACAGCTTGGGTTGGTCTACTATTATCCTACTGACCAGTACAGCTTGGGTTGGTCTACTATTATCCTACTGAACAGTACAGCTTGGGTTGGTCTACTATTATCCTACTGACCAGTACAGCTTGGGTTGGTCTACTATTATCCTACTGAACAGTACAGCTTGGGTTGGTCTACTATTATCCTACTGAACAGTACAGCTTGGGTTGGTCTACTATTATCCTACTGAACAGTACAGCTTGGCTTGGTCTACTATTATACTGCTGAACAGTACAGCTTGGGTTGGCCAACTATTATCCTACTGAACAGTACAGCTTGGGTTGGTCTACTATTATCCTACTGAACAGTACAGCTTGGGTTGATCTACTATTATCCTACTGAACAGTACAGCGTGGGTTGGTCTACTATTATCCTACTGAACAGTACAGCTTGGGTTGCTCTACTATTATCCTACTGAACAGTACAGCTTGGGTTGGTCTACTATTATCCTACTGAACAGTACAGCTTGGGTTGGTCTACTATTATCCTACTGAACAGTACAGCTTGGGTTGGTCTACTATTATCCTACTGAACAGTACAGCTTGGGTTGGTCTACTATTATCCTACTGAACAGTACAGCTTTGGTTGGTCTACTATTATCCTACTGAACAGTACAGCTTGGGTTAGTCTACTATTATCCTACTGAACAGTACAGCTTGGCTTGGTCTACTATTATACTACTGAACAGTACAGCTTGGGTTGGTCTACTATTATCCTACTGAACAGTACAGCTTGGGTTGGTCTACTATTATCCTACTGAACAGTACAGCTTGGGTTGGTCTACTATTATCCTACTGAACAGTACAGCTTGGGTTGGTCTACTATTATCCTACTGAACAGTACAGCTTGGGTTGGTCTACTATTATCCTACTGAACAGTACAGCTTGGGTTGGTCTACTATTATCCTACTGAACAGTACAGCTTGGGTTAGTCTACTATTATCCTACTGAACAGTACAGCTTGGGTTGGTCTACTATTATCCTACTGAACAATACAGCTTGGGTTGGCCTGTAACAAGTAATTAAAGAGTAAAACGTAATTAAAGAGCAGCAGTAAAATAACAATAGCAAGACTATATACAGGTGGGTGCCTGGCTCTCAAGAGAAGACAGGCTATGTGCACACAGCCCACAAAATGAGGTGGAAACGGAGATGCACTTCCTAACCTCCTGCCAAATATATGACCAGTTAATTCATACTGTATGTTGTAGTCTGTCCCAAGAGGGGAATCACACAGACTGATCTCAGTTAATTCATACTGTATGTTGTAGTCTGTCCAAGAGGGGAATCACACAGACTGATCTCAGTTAATTCATACTGTATGCTGTAGTCTGTCCAAGAGGGGAATCACACAGACTGATCTCAGTTAATTCATACTGTATGTTGTAGTCTGTCCAAGAGGGGAATCACACAGACTGATCTCAGTTAATTCATACTGTATGTTGTAGTCTGTCCAAGAGGGGAATCACACAGACTGATCTCAGTTAATTCATACTGTATGTTGTAGTCTGTCCAAGAGGGGAATCACACAGACTGATCTCAGTTAATTCATACTGTATGTTGTAGTCTGTCCAAGAGGGGAATCACAAAGACTGATCTCAGTTAATTCATACTGTATGTTGTAGTCTGTCCAAGAGGGGAATCACACAGACTGATCTCAGTTAATTCATACTGTATGTTGTAGTCTGTCCAAGAGGGGAATCCCACAGACTGATCTCAGTTAATTCATACTGTATGTTGTAGTCTGTCCAAAAGGGGAATCACACAGACTGATCTCAGTTAATTCATAATGTATGTTGTAGTCTGTCCAAGAGGGGAATCACACAGACTGATCTCAGTTAATTCATACTGTATGTTGTAGTCTGTCCAAGAGGGGAATCACACAGACTGATCTCAGTTAATTCATACTGTATGTTGTAGTCTGTCCAAGAGGGGAATCACACAGACTGACAGCCTGTCATTTTATTAAAAGCATTCAGTTGATTACATGGCAGTTTAGAGAGCAACATCATAACAATAATCTACTTTATAATCAATAATCAATATCATAACATTTATAATCAATAACATCATTATCTATATACTACTAACAACATCATAACAATAATCTACTTAATAATCAATATCATAACATTTATAATCAATAACATCATGAGAGGTAAACAACAACAAACCAAAATGACTTCAGAAAACAATTTGCCTTTTTTTTTTTTTTCAGATGATTATACATACAAACAAACTCCATGTTACCAAAACCCCATGTTACCCAGAACTCCATGTTACCAAAACCCCATGTTACCTAAAACTCCATGTTACCAAAACCCCATGTTACCAAAACCCCATGTTACCTAAAACTCTATGTTACCTAAAACTCCATGTTACCAAAACCCCATGTTACCCAAAACCCCATGTTACCCAAAACCCCATGTTACCTAAAACACCATGTTACCCAAAACTCCATGTTACCAAAAACCCCATGTTACCAATACCCCATGTTACCTAAAACTCCATGTTACCTAAAACTCAATGTTACCAAAACCCCATGTTACCTAAAAGTCCATGTTACCAAAACCCCATGTTACCTAAAACTCCATGTTACCAAAACCCCATGTTACCCAGAACTCCATGTTACCAAAACCCCATGTTACCCAGAACTCCATGTTACCAAAACCCCATGTTACCTAAAACTCCATGTTACCAAAACCCCATGTTACCAAAACCCCATGTTACCTAAAACTCCATGTTACCTAAAACTCCATGTTACCAAAACCCCATGTTACCCAAAACCCCATGTTACCCAAAACCCCATGTTACCTAAAACACCATGTTACCCAAAACCCCATGTTACCCAAAACCCCATGTTACCCAAAACCCCATGTTACCTAAAACACCATGTTACCCAAAACTCCATGTTACCAAAAACCCCATGTTACCAATACCCCATGTTACCTAAAACTCCATGTTACCTAAAACTCAATGTTACCAAAACCCCATGTTACCTAAAAGTCCATGTTACCAAAACCCCATGTTACCCAAAACTCCATGTTACCCAGAACCCCATGTTACCAAAACCCCATGTTACCCAAAACCCCATGTTACCCAAAACCCCATGTTACCTAAAACCCCATGTTACCCAAAACCCCATGTTACCTAAAACTCCATGTTACCCAGAACCCCATGTTACCCAGAACCCCATGTTACCCAAACCCCATGTTACCCAAAATCCCATGGTACCCCAAACCCCATGTTACCCAAACCCCATGTTAACCAAAACACCATGTTACCCCAAACCCCATGTTACAAAAACCCCATGTTACCCAGAACCCCATGTTACCAAAACCCCATGTTACCCAAAACCCCATGTTACCCAAAACCCATGTTACCTAGAACCCCATGTTACCCAAACCCCATGTTACCCCAAACCCCATGTTACCAAAACCCCATGTTACCCAGAACCCCATGTTACCCTGGTGGTAAAAACCAAACTAAAAGGAATAATGGTGGTTGCAGTCACTCCTTTCAGATTTCTTCCAAGGTTCTAGAAAGATAAACTAATTCTGAACTTGTTATTAAAATTAGAACCACTTCAGGTTTGTCACCACATTTTAAACACCAGTCCACTGCTGACCATCGATTTAAAACACAAAACTGACCTAAGATCAGCATGTAGGGTCAGCTTCATTCTACTCCTACTCCGTCCCCTGGGATGCTCTCTCCTCTCCCCGTCCAGCTTCAGCTCTGGAGCTCAGAGAGACCATCTCCATGGCATTGACATAAAGATCCATGCTGCTCACCCTGTTCACTCTGTTCTGCCTCCTGGTGGGCTAGGGAGACACAGCACCAACAGTCAGACATTTACTCTCCAGTAACTCCATTCTCCCTCCCTCTCCCTCTCACCCTCTCCCTCTAGTTCAAATGACTTGTAACATCTGAGTAAATGTCTTTACCTTGTAGTACAGGTAGGAGGTGGTGATGGCTGTCAGTAGGAGCAGCAGCACTACAACGTGTCTGATGATGAAGGCTGGCAGAGGAGAGGCTGCAAACAGAAACACCTTTGATGAGGGGACTGATCATCATCACATAGATCTGTGGGAAATCTGTCAATGACAAAGTTATAAGTCTGGTTCATGTTCAGTTACCTGTGATGGTGAGGAAGAGGAGCTCACTCTCAGAGGAGAAGTTATGAGAGAAAACATAATTGTCATAAACACAGCTGTAGTTCCCTTGGTGGGAGTCATCTGCAGCAGGGAAGAGGAAGGCAGCAGAGTGATTGACAGCTGGCTGGGTCTGGGTTCTGTTGGAGCCGGTGAACGTGAGGAGGAAGGAGCCTCCTGGGTACTGTGGCTGAGTGGAGCAGGTGATGGCGAAGCTGTAGTCCCTGAACATCTCGGGCCCCTGGTGGCCCCTGGAGACCCCTCCCATTGAGTCAGTCAGGGAGATATCAGGCTGGACCAGGAGATCTGTAACAATAAAAGAGAAGAAGAAAAACCTCTTCAACTAGTTTCCTATAGATATGACAATAACATCAGCATGTAACAGTGCTAGCCACCCTCCCTCACAGGGCAACATGAGTAGTGGGCCTACAGTCACTGAGACAACATATGTTGATATCAGGCTTAAGCAGGACATCTGGAACAAGAGGAGAGAAAAAGAAAACGTAGCTCCTCAACTACTTTCCTCATTTAGATATGACAATAACATGACATGTGACAGTGGTAGTGAGTAGAGACGTCCACTGAGATAACACTCAAATACAAAAGCATTCTGGGATATTTAAGTTGTATTTGATTCCTACTTGACTGAGTGATCTATTTAGTAAAGCAGACTGACAAGCTAAACAGTCATCATGAGAGGTGCAGAGGAAGTTGTATGAATGAAGGAAATCAGTTGAATATAACTATAATATGTTGATATTTCCTGAGCAGATCACGGTGAGTCCAGGAAGGAGATATAATACATGGACAAAAGTATGTGGAACTCAGCAGTGAGTTTTACAACAGAGGATTATTTTTACGCTCTACGTGGTTCAACACTCGGCGGTCCGTTCTGTGAGCTTGTGTTGTCTACCACTTCACGGCTGAGCCGTTGTTGCTCCTAGACGTGCCACGTTAAGTCACTGAGATCTTCAGTAAGTCCATTCTACTGGTAATGTTTGTCTATGGAGATTGCATGGCTTTGTGCTCATTTCAGCTACACATTGCTGTGTGGCTGAAATATCAGAATCCACTGATGTCCACATACTTTTGGCCACATAGTGTGTCTTGTTCTTACCTGAGCAGATCACTGTGAATCCAGGATAGAGAAAATACATTCTTCTACAATCCCTCAGTGAAGACTCAGACCCAGAACAAATAGCTCCATACCCTCTAGTGGTGTTTCCAGGTAGTACTGAAACAGTGGAGCCACAACCCAGCTGTCTACACACTACTGCAGCTACATCCTCCTGGTCCCTGTCCTCAGCTCCCACAGTCCTCCACTCTCCCTGGTCGTACCACTCCACTCCACCAGCACAGCGACTGCCTCCTCCCACCAGCCTCACATCATCAGGCTCTGAGAAAAGAAAAGAGAGAGACAGTAATCTTACTATTTTCTCACTAAAACACACCTATATTGTCTCTAATATTCTTCACTCCAGGTGAGAGACAATGTTGATTGAGTCACAAACTGTTTCTTACCTGAGCAGGTGAGTCCAACAGCATTACCAGGTAGGCAGGTGTTGTTTTCTCTGTCTGAGGTGTCACAGTCCAGGAGAAGGGACTCATTGCCTTTACACTGGAACTCTTTATCCCAGGTCTGACCCTCACCTCCTCCATAGAGCCCCCCCTGTAGAGCTGCAGGAGCCCCACAGCCAAGCTCCCCACAGACTACCTCTGCATCCTGCCGGTCAAAGTCAGCTTCACACACTGAGGCCCAGGACTGACTGGACTTCACCTCCACTCTCCCAGAGCAGAGACCAGCTCCATCCACAAGCCGCACAGACTCTGGAGAAAAAGAGTTGGTTGAACATTCAATCAGTTTTGTTGATGACACTGTCAAGGACTAAACACAAATATGTTGGATAAAAGATTGTAGTTTGCTATGTTTGATACTGTAAGAGGTAGAAATGGGTTCTTAGTCACTCAGGATCGGGTTGGGAATAATGCAGGCAGGAGACAGGAATAAGTTCACTTCACTTTATAGAAAATAAACAGCTGGACATCCATCAGGCAGCTTCACTTCAGTACCATCTGAACTACAATGATCTGCCCATGAACATCTCCCATAAACCAATATGACAAATACAAATATAATGTTTAAATACATCTGACATCTCTCCCTCTATTTAAATGAAATTAAAACACATAAAACATGATACATGGTAATATTGTATAATGAATAAATAAATCTCTCAATATGACCAGTCTCTTACCTGAACAGGTCACATGATGATAATATCCACCATCACAGACATCAGGTGTTACTCCTGTGATGTCACAATGTTCACTTCCACTGCAACTGATACTAGATATTCTGACTCCTCTTAGTGTGACTCCTCCTCTTCCATCTTCAATCAGAGGTCCTCTAGATTCAGCTACAGGATTCCCACAGTCCAGCTGTCTACACACAACCTTAGTCTCTCTCATGCTCCACCACCCAGTACATAGACCCAACCACTCTCCTCTGTAGAAGACTTCCACTGTCCCAGAACAGGAAGTGGTCCCATTCACCAGTCTGACTGAGAGTTCAGCTGTAAACAGCAGAGAGGAAAACACAGTGGTGAGGACAGATGATGACAGTGATTCTGTTATTCTAACAGCAGTAATGCTTTGTGGTTGACAAGTATTAGTAGTTCCATAAAACACTACTTGTTATTGGGTTTTAGAATGGTTTGTATGGACACATGAATTTCTCCATGTGGGATAATAAAGTTGACTAATATTGAACTGCTATAATCACTGTAGATGTATACTCTACCTACCTGTTGGACTGACGCTTTGAGCCTGGAGATCTGAGGAGACAGAGAGAGACAAAGGAGAAAGAGAGGAGTCAGAGGAAGAGAGAGACAGAGGAGAAAGGGAGGAGTCAGAGGAAGAGAGAAACAGAGGAGAAAGGGAGGAGTCAGAGGAAGAGAGAGACAGAGGAGAAAGGGAGGAGTCAGAGGAAGAGAGAGACAGAGGAGAAAGGGAGGAGTCAGAGGAAGAGAGAGACAGAGGAGAAAGGGAGGAGTCAGAGGAAGAGAGAGACAGAGGAGAAAGGGAGGAGTCAGAGGAAGAGAGAGACAGAGGAGAAAGGGAGGAGTCAGAGGAAGAGAGAGACAGAGGAGAAAGGGAGGAGTCAGAGGAAGAGAGAGACAGAGGAGAAAGGGAGGAGTCAGAGGAAGAGAGAGACAGAGGAGAAAGGGAGGAGTCAGAGGAAGAGAGAGACAGAGGAGAAAGGAGGAGTCAGAGGAAGAGAGAGACAGAGGAGAAAGGGAGGAGTCAGAGGAAGAGAGAGACAGAGGAGAAAGGGAGGAGTCAGAGGAAGAGAGAGACAGAGGAGAAAGGGAGGAGTCAGAGGAAGAGAGAGACAGAGGTTAAATGAACATCAACATGACCTTTCATGATGTGATGGGAAGACAGGCTTATCGTTGGTATGGTGCAACAACACCCATGTGTACATACACTATATATACAAAAGTATGTGGACACCCCTTCAAATTAGTGGATTCTATTTCAGCCACACCCCTTCTGACAGATGTATAAAATCAAGCACTCAGCCATGCAATCTCCATAGACAAACATTGTCAGGAGAATTGAGTTAATGAAGAGCTCAGAAACTTTCCCCTCTCTTCTCCTCTTCTCTTCTACCCCTCTACTCTTCTCTTCTCCCCCTCTCTTCTCCTCTTCTCCCACCTCTACTCTTCTCCCCCTCTCCTCTCCTCCCCCTCCTCTTCTCCTCTCCTCTCCTCTTCTCCCCCTCTCCTCTACTCTTCTCCCCCTCTCCTCTCCTCTTCTCCCCCTCTCCTCTCCTCTTCTCCCCCTCTCCTCTACTCATCTCCTCTACTCTACCTCCCCCTCTCCTCTACTCTACCTCCCCCTCTCCTCTCCTCTTCTCCCCCTCTCCTCTTCTCCCCCTCTCCTCTCCTCTTCTCCCCCTCTCCTCTACTCTACTCCTCCTCTTCTCCCCCTCTCCTCTACTCTTCTCCCCCTCTCCTCTACTCTTCTCCCCCTCCTCTCTCCTCTACTCTCCCTCTCCTCTTCTTCCCCTCTCCTCTCCTCTCCTCTCCTCTTCTCCCCCTCTCCTCTCCTCTTCTCCCCCTCTCCTCTACTCTTCTCCCCCTCTCCTCTACTCTTCTCCCCCTCTCCTCTACTCTACATCTCCTCTACTCTACTCCCCCTCTCCTCTTCTTCCCCTCTCCTCTCCTCTTCTCCTCCTCTCCTCTCCTCTCCTCCCCCTCTCCTCTACTCTTCTCCCCCTCTCCTCGTCTCCCCCTCTCCTCGTCTCCCCCTCTCCTCTCCTCTACTCCCCCTCTCCTCTTCTCCCCCTCTCCCCCACTCTTCTCCCCTTCTCCTCTACCCCCCCTCTCCTCTCCTCTACTCCCCCTCTCCTCTCCTCTTCTCCCCCTCTCCTCTCCTCTCCTCTACCTCTCCTCTACTCTTCTCCCCCTCTCCTCTTCTCCCCCTCTCCTCTACTCTACTCCCCCTCTCCTCTTCTCCCCATCTCCTCTACTCTTCTCCCCCTCTCCTCTACTCTCTCCCCCTCTCCTCTTCTCTCCCCCTCTCCTCTTCTCCCCCTCTCCTCTTCTCCCCCTCTCCTCTCCTTCTCCCCCTCTCCTCTCCTCTCCCTCTCCTCTACTCTCCTCCCCCTCTCCTCTTCTCCCCCTCTCCTCTTCTCCCCCTCTCCTCTTCTCCCCCTCTCCTCTCCTCTTCTCCCCCTCTCCTCTCCTCTACTCCCCCTCTCCTCTCCTCTCCTCCCCCTCTCCTCTACTCTTCTCCCCCTCTCCTCTACTCTACTCCCCCTCTCCTCTTCTCCCCCTCTCCTCTCCTCTTCTCCCCCTCTCCCCTCCTCTTCTCCCCCTCTCCTCTTCTCCCCCTCTCCTCTACTCCCCCTCTCCTCTACTCCCCCTCTCCTCTTCTCCCCCTCTCCTCTACTCTACCTCTCCTCTACTCTACCTCTCCTCTCCTCCCCCTCTCCTCTACTCTTCTCCCCCTCTCCTCTCTTCTCCCCCTCTCCTCTACTATACTCCCCCTCTCCTCTACTATACTCCCCCTCTCCTCTACTCTTCTCCCCCTCTCCTCTACTCTTTTCCCCCTCTCCTCTCCTCTCCTCTTCTCCCCCTCTCCTCTCCTCTACTCCCCCTCTCCTCTCCTCTTCTCCCCCTCGCCTCTACTCTTCTCCCCCTCGCCTCTACTCTTCTCCCCCTCTCCTCTCCTCTACTCCCCCTCTCCTCTACTCCCCCTCTCCTCTACTCTTCTCCCCCTCTCCTCTACTCTTCTCCCCCTCTCCTCTACTCTTCTCCCCCTCTCCTCTCCTCTTCTCCCCATCTCCTCTCCTCTTCTCCCCATCCCCTCTCCTCTACTCCCCCTCTCCTCTTCTCCCCCTCTCCTCTCCTCTTCTCCCCATCCCCTCTCCTCTACTCCCCCTCTCCTCTTCTCCCCCTCTCCTCTACTCTTCTCCCCCTCTCCTCTCCTCTTCTCCCCCTCTCCTCTCCTCTTCTCCCCCTCTCCTCTACTCTTCTCCCCCTCTCCTCTACTCTTCTCCCCCTCTCCTCTACTCTTCTCCCCCTCTCCTCTCTTCTTCTCCCCCTCTCCTCTCTTCTTCTCCTCCTCTCCTCTTCTCCCCCTCTCCTCTCCTCTTCTCCCCCTCTCCTCTCCTCTTCTCCCCCTCTCCTCTACTCTACTCCCCCTCTCCTCTACTCCCCCTCTCCTCTTCTCCCCCTCTCCTCTCCTCTTCTCCCCCTCTCCTCTCCTCTTCTCCCCCTCTCCTCTCCTCTTCTCCCCCTCTCCTCTACTCTACTCCCCCTCTCCTCTACTCTACTCCCCCTCTCCTCTACTCTACTCCCCCTCTCCTCTACTCTTCTCCCCCTCTCCTCTACTCTACTCTTCTCCCCCTCTCCTCTACTCTTCTCCCCCTCTCCTCTCCTCTTCTCCCCCTCTCCTCTCCTCTTCTCCCCCTCTCCTCTCCTCTTCTCCCCCTCTCCTCTACTCTACCTCTCCTCTCATCTTCTCCCCCTCTCCTCTCTTCTCCCCCTCTCCTCTACTCTTCTCCCCCTCTCCTCTCCTCTACTCCCCCTCTCCTCTCCTCTCCTCCCCCTCTCCTCTACTCTTCTCCCCCTCTCCTCTACTCTACTCCCCCTCTCCTCTTCTCCCCCTCTCCTCTCCTCTTCTCCCCCTCTCCCCTCCTCTTCTCCCCCTCTCCTCTACTCCCCCTCTCCTCTACTCCCCCTCTCCTCTACTCCCCCTCTCCTCTTCTCCCCCTCTCCTCTACTCTACCTCTCCTCTACTCTACCTCTCCTCTCCTCCCCCTCTCCTCTACTCTTCTCCCCCTCTCCTCTCTTCTCCCCCTCTCCTCTACTATACTCCCCCTCTCCTCTACTATACTCCCCCTCTCCTCTACTCTTCTCCCCCTCTCCTCTACTCTTTTCCCCCTCTCCTCTCCTCTCCTCTTCTCCCCCTCTCCTCTCCTCTACTCCCCCTCTCCTCTCCTCTTCTCCCCCTCGCCTCTACTCTTCTCCCCCTCGCCTCTACTCTTCTTCCCCTCTCCTCTCCTCTACTCCCCCTCTCCTCTACTCCCCCTCTCCTCTACTCTTCTCCCCCTCTCCTCTACTCTTCTCCCCCTCTCCTCTACTCTTCTCCCCCTCTCCTCTCCTCTCCTCTTCTCCCCATCTCCTCTCCTCTTCTCCCCATCCCCTCTCCTCTTCTCCCCCTCTCCTCTTCTCCCCCTCTCCTCTCCTCTTCTCCCCATCCCCTCTCCTCTACTCCCCCTCTCCTCTTCTCCCCCTCTCCTCTACTCTTCTCCCCCTCTCCTCTACTCTTCTCCCCCTTTCCTCTCCTCTTCTCCCCCTCTCCTCTCCTCTTCTCCCCCTCTCCTCTCCTCTTCTCCCCCTCTCCTCTACTCTTCTCCCCCTCTCCTCTCTTCTTCTCCCCCTCTCCTCTCTTCTTCTCCCCCTCTCCTCTCTTCTTCTCCTCCTCTCCTCTTCTCCCCCTCTCCTCTTCTCCCCCTCTCCTCTCCTCTTCTCCCCCTCTCCTCTACTCTACTCCCCCTCTCCTCTACTCCCCCTCTCCTCTTCTCCCCCTCTCCTCTCCTCTTCTCCCCCTCTCCTCTCCTCTTCTCCCCCTCTCCTCTACTCTACTCCCCCTCTCCTCTACTCTACTCCCCCTCTCCTCTACTCTACTCCCCCTCTCCTCTACTCTTCTCCCCCTCTCCTCTACTCTTCTCCCCCTCTCCTCTACTCTTCTCCCCCTCTCCTCTCCTCTTCTCCCCCTCTCCTCTCCTCTTCTCCCCCTCTCCTCTCCTCTTCTCCCCCTCTCCTCTACTCTACCTCTCCTCTCATCTTCTCCCCCTCTCCTCTCTTCTCCCCCTCTCCTCTACTCTTCTCCCCCTCTCCTCTACTCTTCTCCCCCTCTCCTCTCCTCTTCTCCCCCTCTCCTCTACTCTTCTCCCCCTCTCCTCTCATCTTCTCCCCCTCTCCTCTACTCTTCTCCCCCTCTCCTCTCTTCTTCTCCCCCTCTCCTCTCCTCTTCTCCCCCTCTCCTCTCCTCTTCTCTCCCTCTCCTCTACTTTTCTCCCCCTCTCCTCTCCTCTTTTTCACCTCCCCTCCCCCTTTCATCTTCTCCCCCCTCTCCCACTATCCTCTCTTCTCCTTTTCACCACCTCTCTTCTCCCCCTCTCCACTTCTCCCCCCTCTGCTCTTCCAACCCTCTCCTCTTCTACACCTTTCTCACCCTCTCTTCCCTCCCCCTCTCTTCTACTCTTCTCCCCCTCTCTCTCCATCTTCTCTCCCTCTCTTCTCCTCTTCTCCCCCCTCTACTCTTCTCCACCCCCTCTCCTCTTATACTCTTCTCTCCTCCTCCTCTTCTCCTCTTCTCCCCAATTCTACCCCTCCCATCTCCTCTTCTCTCCCCTCTACTCTTCTTCCCCATATCCCCTCACCCCTCTGCTCTTCAATCCCTCTCCAATTCTCATCCCTTTTCCCACTCTCTTCTCCTCTTCTCCCCCTCTCCTCCTCTTGTCTTCTCTCCCTATCCTCTTCTCCCCTCTCCTCTTCTTCCCCTCCCCTCCCACCTCTGCTCTTCTCCTCCCTTCTCCCCCTCTCTTCTCCTCTTCTTCAGCACCCCCCTCATCTTCTTCCCCTCTCTACTCCTCCCTCACTTCTCCTCTTCTCCCCCTCTCCTCTTCTTCCACTCCACTCTCACCTCTGCTCCTCTCCCCTCTCTTCCCCTCTCCTCCCTCCTCTCCCTTCTCCTCCCCTTCTCCCCTCTCTTCTCCCCCTTTCCTCTTCTCCCCTCCCCTCTCCTCTTCTCCCACTTACCTCTCCTCCCCTTCCTCTCCTCCCCTCCCCTCTCCTCTCCTCTTCTCCCCACTCACCTTTTCTCCCCCCTCTCTTCTCCTCCCCCTCTCCTCTCCTCTCTTCTCTCCCTCTCCACTTCTCCCCATCTCTTCTCCTTTTCTCCACCTCTCTTCTCCCTCTCTTCTCCTACCCCTATCCTATTCTCCCCCTCTCCTCTCCTTTTCTCCCAGTCTCTCCTCTCCTCTTCTCCCCCTCTCCCACCTTCTCCCCCTTCTCTTCTCCTCTTCTCCCTCTCTCGTCTTCTCCCCTCCCTTCTCGTCTTCTCCCCTCTCTTCTCGTCTTCTCCCCTCCCCTCTTCTTCCCCCTTCTCCCCCTCTCCTCTTCTCTCAGTCTCTCTTCTCCCCCTTTCCTTCTCTTCACCCCCTCTCATTTTCTCCCCCTCTCTTCTCCTCTTCTCCCTCTCTCTTCTCCTCTTCTCTCCCTCCCTCTCCCCCCCCTCTCCTTCAATTCACCCGCTCTCTTTTTCTCCCCCCTCTCTTCTCCCCCTCTCCTCTTCTGACCCTCTTCTTCCCCTTCTCTCCCTCTCAACTTCTCCCCATCTCTTCTCCCTGCTCTCTTCTCCTTTTCTCCACCTCTCTTCTCCCCTTCTCTCCCTCTCTTCCCCTCCCCTCTCCCCCTCTCTTCTCCTACCCCTCTCCTATTCTCCCCCTCTCCTCTCCTTTTCTCCCAGTCTCTCTTCTCCTCCCCCTCTCCCACCTTCTCCCCCTTCTCTTCTCCTCTTCTCTTCTCCCTCTCTCGTCTTCTCCCCTCCCCTCTCTTCTCGTCTTCTCCCCTCCCCTCTTCTTCCCCCTTCTCCCCCTCTCCTCTTAGTCTCTCTTCTCCCCCCTTCTCCCCCTTTTCTTCTCCTCACCCCCTCTCCCCTTCTCCCCCTCTCTTCTCCTCTTCTGTCCCTCTCTCTTCTCCCTCTTCTCTCCCTCTCTCTCCTCTTCTCCCCCTCTCCTTCAATTCACCCGCTCTCTTTTTCTCCCCCCTCTCTTCTCCCCCTCTCCTCTTCTGACCCTCTATTCTCCTCATCTCCCCCCTTCTCTCCCTCTCCACTTCTCCCCTCCTCATCTCCCCCCTTCTCTCCCTCTCCACTTCTCCCCATCTCTTCTCCCCTTCTCTCCCTCTCTTCTCCCCCTCTCTTCTCCTACCCCTCTCCTATTCTCCCCCTCTACTCTACTTTTCTCCCAGTCTCTCTTCTCCTCTTCTCCCCCTCTCCCACCTTCTCCCCATCTCTTCTCCCTGCTCTCTTCTCCTTTTCTCCCTGCTCTCTTCTCCTTTTCTCCCTGCTCACTTCTCCTTTTCTCCACCTCTCTTCTCCCCTTCTCTCCCTCTCTTCTCCTCCCCTCTCCCCCTCTCTTCTCCTACCCCTCTCCTATTCTCCCCCTCTCCTCTCCTTTTTTCCCAGTCTCTCTTCTCCCCATCTCCTTGTCTTCCCCTCCCCTCCCCCTCTCCTCTTCTCCCTCCCTCTTCTCCCCCTTTCCTCCTCTCTTCTCCCCCCTCTCCTATTCTTCCCCACCCCTCCCCCCTGTCCTCTTTTCCCCCTTACCTCTTCTCCCCTTCTCCTCCTCTGTTCTCCTCTTCTCCCAATCTCTCTTCTCCCCTCCTCTCCCCCTCTCTTCTTCTTTCCCTCCCCTCTCCCCCTCTTCTCCCCATCTCTTCTCCTATTCTGCCCCTCATCTACTCTTCTTCCCCTTCATCTCCCCCACTCCTCTTCTCCCCCCTCTTATCCCCCTCTACCCTTCTCCCCCTCTCTTTCTCTTCTCGCCCTCTCATCATCTCCCCCCTCTCCTCTACTCTTCTCCCCCTCCTTCTCCCAAACTGCCTTCTCATACGAACCAATAAAGACATGGAATGGCCTCACCTCAACATGGATCTAGTCCAATCAGACGTGTCTCACCTCAACATGGATCTAGTCCAATCAGACGTGTCTCACCTCAACATGGATCTAGTCCAATCAGACGTGTCTCACCTCAGCATGGATCTAGTCCAATCAGACGTGTCTCACCTCAACATGGATCTAGTCCAATCAGACGTGTCTCACCTCAACATGGATCTAGTCCAATCAGACGTGTCTCACCTCAACATGGATCTAGTCCAATCAGACGTGTCTCACCTCAACGTGGATCTAGTCCAATCAGACGTGCCTCACCTCAACGTGGATCTAGTCCAATCAGACGTGTCTCACCTCAACGTGGATCTAGTCCAATCAGACGTGTCTCACCTCAACGTGGATCTAGTCCAATCAGACGTGTCTCACCTCAACGTGGATCTAGTCCAATCAGACGTGTCTCACCTCAACGTGGATCTAGTCCAATCAGACGTGTCTCACCTCAACATGGATCTAGTCCAATCAGACGTGTCTCACCTCAACATGGATCTAGTCCAATCAGACGTGTCTCACCTCAACATGGATCTAGTCCAATCAGACGTGTCTCACCTCAACATGGATCTAGTCCAATCAGACGTGTCTCACCTCAACGTGGATCTAGTCCAATCAGACGTGTCTCACCTCAACGTGGATCTAGTCCAATCAGACGTGTCTCACCTCAACGTGGATCTAGTCCAATCAGACGTGTCTCACCTCAACATGGATCTAGTCCAATCAGACGTGTCTCACCTCAACATGGATCTAGTCCAATCAGACGTGTCTCACCTCAACGTGGATCTAGTCCAATCAGACGTGCCTCACCTCAACGTGGATCTAGTCCAATCAGATGTGTCTCACCTCAACGTGGATCTAGTCCAATCAGACGTGTCTCACCTCAACGTGGATCTAGTCCAATCAGACGTGTCTCACCTCAACGTGGATCTAGTCCAATCAGACGTGTCTCACCTCAACGTGGATCTAGTCCAATCAGACGTGTCTCACCTCAACATGGATCTAGTCCAATCAGACGTGTCTCACCTCAACATGGATCTAGTCCAATCAGACGTGTCTCACCTCAACATGGATCTAGTCCAATCAGACGTGTCTCACCTCAACATGGATCTAGTCCAATCAGACGTGTCTCACCTCAACATGGATCTAGTCCAATCAGACGTGTCTCACCTCAACGTGGATCTAGTCCAATCAGACGTGTCTCACCTCAACGTGGATCTAGTCCAATCAGACGTGTCTCACCTCAACGTGGATCTAGTCCAATCAGACGTGTCTCACCTCAACATGGATCTAGTCCAATCAGACGTGTCTCACCTCAACATGGATCTAGTCCAATCAGACGTGTCTCACCTCAACATGGATCTAGTCCAATCAGACGTGTCTCACCTCAACATGGATCTAGTCCAATCAGACGTGTCTCACCTCAACATGGATCTAGTCCAATCAGACGTGTCTCACCTCAACATGGATCTAGTCCAATCAGATGTGTCTCACCTCAATATGGATCTAGTCCAATCAGACGTGTTCACACTGATATTGATCTAATAGGCAACAGTGACTTTTTTAATACAACAGAATAAACACTAAAAAACACATTACATTTCAATAGGTGCAATAACTTATCTCTGTACACTATTCTGATTAGATACTATTTAATGCTGAGTTTGGACACAGGTTTTTATAGGAACACTAAGGCAACTGGACCACATATTGAGATGTGCCTTTAGTTAAGTAAATCAGTTGTTACATGAGGTGACAGTTGTAGGACTGTTAACAAAGTAGCTGAATTGTCAAAGACCGTAGCCTGAGGTCACCCAAAGAAAAGTAATCCAGAACTTTCTCTTGTAAAGAATTACAAATCTACCACTTTCATATAAACCCCTCGATACACAGCAGAACATCTACACTGAATCCATCCACCAAACATCCTGATTTGTTTTAATGAACACTTTTTATGACACTAAAATAACCTTCAACTACAGTATATATGAAGGGATTATTGTCATTGTTACATTATATAGGCTACAGTAAGTTATATTCTTCCATTTTAAATAACAGGCTCTCCCACCATCTAGAATCATCAGGTCTGCTTGCAGATGAACAGAATGTCTTGGAAAGACAGACCTTTAGACCTCAATGGCCTGTCCAATACATTGTTGATTTTTATTATTTATACTTTCATTACAAGTTGGGATTTAAATTGATGGACACGCCATGATGTCTCAGTGAAAATGTATTATATATATTTTATAAAACAATTTAGAAAACGTCACTCAAATCCTGTTAAATGTATATAGAGGTATTAGTCTCATGCTACAGTATATAAATGATATTGTTCCATTTTAAACAGCCTAACAGGCTCTCCCACCATCTCTAATGATCTGGTCTGCTTGATGATGAACTAAATGTAGACCACAGCATGATTATTATATGACTACCACATCTCTGTACCCCCACACACACAATCCATGTTTGGCAGATGCTCTTTTCATTTACAATTGAACCCTTAGCCTACAATTTCTGCGGGCGTTTGTAAATCAAATTAACATTAAAAAACAATCCCCATCAAAAAAATATATATATTATTTCACCTTTATTTAATCAGGTAGGTTAGTTGAGAACAAGTTCTCATTTACAACTGTGACCTGGCCAAGATAAAGCAAAGCAGTGTGACACAAACACAGAGTTACACATGGAATAGACAAACGTACAGTCAATAAGACAATAGAAAAGTCTATATACAGTGTGTGGAAATGAAGTAAGATTATGGAGGTAAGGCAATAAATAGGCCATAGTGGCAAAATAATTACAATTCACTTCTTATAGCTGAGATCCCGTTAACGGGATCGATATGACAACAGCCAGTGAAAGTGCAGGGCGCCAAATTTAAAACAACAGAAATCTCATAATTAAAATTCCTTAGACATACAAGTATTTTACACCATATGAAAGATGAACTTGTTGTTAATCCCACCACAGTGTCCGATTTCCAAAAGGCTTTACGACGAAAGCAAACCAAACGATTATGTTAGGTCTGCACCTAGTCACAGAAAAACCAAGCCATTTTTCCAGCCACAGAGAGGAGTCACAAAAAGCAGAAAGAGATAAAATTAATCACTAACCTTTGATGATCTTCATCAGATGACACTCATAGGACTTCATGTTTCACAATACATGTATGTTTTGTTCGACAAAGTTCATATTTATATCCAAAAATCTTAGTTTACATTGGCGCGTTACGTTCAGTAATGTTTTGCCTCCAAAACATCCAGTGATTTTGCAGAGAGCCACATCAATATACAGAAATACTCATAATAAACATTGATAAAAGATACAAGTATTATACATGGAACTTTAGATAAACGTCTCCTTAATGCAACCGCTGTGTCAGATTTCAAAAGAACTTTACGGAAAAAGCACACCATGCTATAATCTGAGTTCAGCGCTCAGAGACCAAATAAGCCATACAGATATCCGCCATGTTGTGGAGTCAACAGATGTCAGAAATAGCATTATAAATATTCACTTACCTTTGATGATCTTCATCAGAATGCACTCCCAGGAATCCCCGTTCCACAATAAATGTTTGTTTTGTTCGATATAGTCCATCATTTATGTCCAAATACCTCCTTTTTGTTCGCGCGTTCAGTCCAGTAATCCAAATTCATGACGCTCAGGTCAGACGAAAAGCCAAACAATTCCATTACAGTTCGTAGAAACATGTCAAACGATGTATAGAATCAATCTTTAGGATGTTATTAACATAAATCTTCAATAATGTTTCAACCGGAGAATTCCTTTGTCTTCAGAAATGCAATGGAACACAGGTCGCTCTCACGTGAACGCGCGTCATCAGCTCATGCTCACACCTGACTCAGAGCTCTCTTTCCCTCATTCTTCACAGTAGAGGCATCAAACTAGGTTCTAACGACTGTTGACATCTAGTGGAAGCCTTAGGAAGTACAATATGACCCCACAGACACTGTGTATTGGATAGGCAAACATACAAACCTCAGATTTCCCACTTCCTGGTTGGATTTTTTCTCAGGTTTTTGCCTGCCATATTAGTTCTGTTATACTCACAGACATCATTCAAACCGTTTTAGGAACTTCAGAGTGTTTTCTATCAAAATCTACTAATAATATGCATATCTTAGCCTCTGGGCCTGAGTAGTAGGCAGTTTACTCTGGGCACATTTTCATCCAAGCTACTCAATACTGCCACCCAGCCATAAGACATTTTAAGCAATTAAACACTGAAGTGATTGATGAGGAGAAGATGAATGTGCAAGTAGAGATACTAGGGTGCAAAGGAGCAAATAAATAAATAGGAATATGGGGATGAGGTCGTTGGGTGGGCAATTTACAGATGGGCTATATACAGGTTCAATGATCTGTAACAATGCTCTGACAACTGATGCTTAAAGTTAGTGAGGGAGATATAAGTCTCCAGCTTCAGTGATTTTTGCAATTCGTTCCAGTCATTGGCAGCAGAAAACTGGAAGGAAAGGTGGCAAAAGGAGGGGCTGGCTTTGGGGGTGACCAATGAAATATACCTGCTGGGGTGCGTGCTAGGGTGGGTGTTGTTATGGTGACCAGTGAGCTGAGATAAGGCGGGGCTTTACCAAGCAAAGACTTATTGATGACCTGGAGCCAGTGGGTTTGGCAAGGAATATGAAGCGGGGGCCAGCCAACGAGAGCATACAGGTTGCAGTGGTGGGTGGTATACGGGGCTTCGGTGACAAAACGGATGGCACTGTGATAGACTGCATCCAATTTGCTGAGTAGAGTGTTGGAGGCTATTTTGTAAATGACATCATAATCCATCTGTTTAAACTGGAGATATTTTTTACATCTCCATCACATCCACCAATATCTCCACTCCTCATCTGAGGTGAAAGGTCACAGAGCTGTGTTTGTCAGACCTTGAAACATTCCTGGGGAGAATGGGCCTAGCCCTCACCCTCCGATCCAACAGGTCCCAGACGTGCTCAATGGGATTGAGATCCGGGCTCTTCGCTGGCCATGGCAGAAAACTGACATTCCTGTCTTGCAGGAAATAATACGCAGAACGAGCAGTATGGCTGGTGGCATTGTCATGCTGGAGGGTCATGTCAGGATGAGCATGCTGGAAGAGTACCACATGAGGGAGGAGGATATCTTCCATGTAACGCACAGCGTTGAAATTGACAGCAATGACAAGAAGCTCAATCCGATGATGTTGTGACACACCGCCCCAGACCATGACGGACCCTCCACCTCCAATCGATCTCGATCCAGAGTACAGGCCTTGGTGTAACGCTCATTCCTTCCTCACCCCTGGTGAGACAAAACAGCGACTTGTCAGTGAAGAGCACTTTTTGCCAGTCCTGTCTGGACCAGGGACGGTGGGTTTATGCCCATATGCAACGTTGTTGCCGGTGATGTCTGGTGAGGACCTGCGTTACAACAGGCTGGTGAGGACCTGCCTTACAACAGGCTGGTGAGGACCTGCCTTACAACAGGCCTACAAGCCCTCAGTCCAGCCTCTCTCAGCCTATTGAGGACAGTCTGAGCACTGATGGAGGGATTATGCGTTCCTGGTGTAACTCAGGCAGTTGTTGTTGCCATCCTGTACCTGTCCCGCAGGTGTGATGTTCGGATGTCTACTTGAAACGTGTGGGGAATCAAATTTAACAAATTTGCTTTCGTCTGTTTTTAAAATAATTCATATCGTAGGTCCCGGTCAGGCTGAGTCGGACTAAGAGTGGAAGAGTGGAAAAGGTTACTGGTTGTGATGACATCACTGGTGAGAAGTCAATAATGAAAAGATATTGAGTTGACTGCATGTTATTCTGTCAGCCCATCTCTGTTGACATCTCCCTCTCTCTCCATCTCCCCTCCCATCCTCCTGTCCCATAGCCGCATTAAGTAGTTTGGGTGTGTAGAAATACAGCTAAACCTAGGGTATGGCTATATGGGGTGTGTAGAAATACAGCTAAACCTAGGGCATGGCTAAATGGGGTGTGTAGAAATACAGCTAAACCTAGGGTATGGCTAAATGGGATGTGTAGAAATACAGCTAAACCTAGGGCATGGCTAAATGGGATGTGTATAAATACAGCTAATCCTAGGGTATGGCTAAATGGGATGTGTAGAAATACAGCTAAACCTAGGGTATGGCTAAATGGGGTGTGTATAAATACAGCTAATCCTAGGGTATGGCTAAATGGGATGTGTATAAATACAGCTAAACCTAGGGTATGGCTAAATGGGATGTGTATAAATACAGCTAATCCTAGGGTATGGCTAAATGGGATGTGTAGAAATACAGCTAAACCTAGGGTATGGCTAAATGGGGTGTGTAGAAATACAGCTAAACCTAGGGTATGGCTAAATGGGGTGTGTAGAAATACAGCTAAACCTAGGGTATGGCTAAATGGGATGTGTAGAAATACAGCTAAACCTAGGGTATGGCTAAATGGGGTGTGTAGAAATCCCCCCACCTGATAATTTACTGTACTTAAACTCTAAAATAGTTTTTGCTGTTCTCCAAATAGTAACATAAATTAATGCCCCCAGACATGAATTATCACTGCAATATTAGGTTCATATTAGGTTTAAAGGTCTGTGGAATGGATGTACAATGTACTACTCAACCTCATCATACAGAGGCTACATTGACTCATTTAGTCTACTGGTGGAACAGTACAATGAAATAGATGCATAATACACACTTCAATGCTGACTTCAAATACCAACATCAATGTGAAAGTAACCAGAGCATAAAACAGCTGACTGTGAATGTAAACTATGCCAGATAAAATTATTTTTTATATAACCTTTATGTAACTAAGCAAATCAGTTAAGAACACATTCTTATTTACAATGACGGCCTACCCCGGCCTAACCCAGACGACGCTGGGACAATTGTGCGCCGCCCTACGGGACTCCCAATCACGGCCGGATGTGATGCAGCCTGGATTCAAAGAATGAAGAATATCATGAAATACAAGATGAAAATATTCATCACTCATTCCTTTACTTGACAGTGTTAAATAATACTTGTATGTGAGAACAATACTTTTTGTAAACAAATGTTTCATTTTGGCGTTATAATAAGGTTGGTAGCAAGATGGAAAATCGTTGAGGAAATCTGTTGCAGCTCAAGTCGACTACAAAATCCACAATGCAATGCTCTCTGTATGGGCTGGCTGGTAGCTAAACGTATCTACACACAATAATACCAAAGACAATATCAGCATGTGAAGTAGCTAACTAGCTGTTAAATCACCTAAACAAACTGCACTGTCAATTTAGGAGTCTACAATCTCACCATATTCAACCTGTAGATCGATGTGTCTCACAGAGTGGAATCTAACATTCACAACTTCAGAAATACTTTTGCGGAGATGGGAAACGTTGCCCTTGCTACCCCAATAGGCGGCGCGGTGCATTCTGGGTGATTCTGGGACAAGGAGAGGCTCTTTCAAGGATTGAATGGGAGTTTATTGGGCTCTAGATCAAAAACACAATATTATCATGAGTTTTGTCAAAAATAAATACAACATTACAGATATTTTCGGAGATGTGAGATAATTAACTTGCTCTCTGTAGTATCGTATAGCTTTGGAATCGTGACAGTACGTACTTTTGATGAAAATAGGCAGTTTCTCGACATAAAGTACACTGACTTTGAGAAGGGATTACGTGACGATTGGTTTAGCAACCGCGTGACGCAGCATGACAACGTGAACGTGATTGGTCGACAGTCTGCTGGGTGGGGCGTTATACAGGCACGCAGATCTTTAGAAATGGGAGGATCATTTGTACATTGAAAAACGTCGTCGACCCCCTGCTATAATGTATATGAAGTCACCATTGTGGAGCGGTTCGTATTGTGTACTATGAAAGTGTAATTGTCTCATGTGCTTCCCAACAAAATTGTTGCTCTGCATTCAGAGATGTTCCTTATGATGTGTGCACCCAGCTCATTTTGTATTTGCCTGTCTGCATTATTCACCAGGGAAAGGAAACATTCTGTGAATACTGAAGCATTGCATCAACAAGGTGGCTCTGATAATATTGAAACATTGTATAAATGAACGAGGCGGCTCGGAGAAATTGAAACATTTAGTAGAGAAATTGAAACATTTAGTATCAACAAGACAACTCTGAGAATATTCATATTGCAACATAGTAGTCAACACGGAGGCAGCAGGGCCAGTTTGTCTGTCTGATATTATTGTGTTGCCTACGCAGCATCTGGGTGCTCATTATATACTAAAAACAGCCCTACATCCACACTATAGATAAATAACTTAGCAATATTTAATGACGTTATGCAGCAATATTGATCTGTTCATCTTTTAATTCAGGAAGATGGACAAGCAACACTGATGGAGTGAGAGGTGGAAATGCATTATACCAGAGGTAGGTAGACTACAGGTAGGGATTAGGATGCAGACAGAGCAACACTGATGGAGTGAGAGGTGGAAATGCATTATACCAGAGGTAGGTAGACTACAGGTAGGGATTAGGATGCAGACAGAGTAACATTGATGGAGTGAGAGGTGGAAATGCATTATACCAGAGGTAGGTAGACTACAGGTAGGGATTAGGATGCAGACAGAGCAACACTGATGGAGTGAGAGGTGGAAATGCATTATACCAGAGGTAGGTAGACTACAGGTAGGGATTAGGATGCAGACAGAGCAACACTGATGGAGTGAGAGGTGGAAATGCATTATACCAGAGGCAGGTAGACTACAGGTAGGGATTAGGATGCAGACAGAGGATGATGATGTAGACCTATAGGTAAGAAGTTAATTTTGGGCTCGCTACAGAAGGCTATATCAAACCACTGATACAGTACTGGACTACTAGTGGGTGTGGCGTACAGCAGGTCAGCCACCAGGGGGAGACTCGTCGAGGCCTGGTGACAGACAGAGTATACATCACGAGCCGATGGCTCCATCTGCTGGACGTGCCAGGTCTCGACGGGCTCTCCGGCCAGGACTAATTGTGGCTGACTGGGAGTTGGTGAGTAATCAGGGGCTGGTTGCTCACCAGCTGTGCAAGGCCCATAGAGCTGCCAGAAGGGCAGCACACAGAGAGAGTGGGGGAGGAAAGGACTCCCGTATAGTTGGGGACGGTTGCAGAGGTATGAGGCGGGAGTTCAGTTTTTGTGCTGGACAGGATACAGCAAGACCCGGAGCGTAGAAGACGGTATCCCGGAGAGGGTCTCATGGGGGAGACCTATCTTTATCTTTTTGATTTATTATTTAAATAAACACCCTTGAAACCGAGCTAATCCTACTCTGTTCGTGTCTGATCTGGGTAAACGTCTTGACCAAACCCCCTGGTCTACCACAGGGGGAAAATGGTTTTCCAAAAAGTAAAAAAATCTAATTACATTCATGTATTTTTCTCGGGGCGCCGCAGCACCCTCATAACGCCTACTTCCCTCGGCTATGCTCTGTCCCCTCCCCTCCTATCTCTCTCCTCTGCCCTCCCCACCCCCTACTTCCCTCGGCTATGCTCTGTCCCCTCCCCTCCTATCTCTCTGCTCTGCCCTCCCCACCCCCTACTTCCCTCGGCTATGCTCTGTCCCCTCCCCTCCTCTCTCTCTCCTCTGTCCCCTCCCCACCCCCTACTTCCCTCGGCTATGCTCTGTCCCCTCCCCTCCTATCTCTCTCCTCTGCCCTCCCCTCCCCCTACTTCCCTCAGCTATGCTCTGTCCCCTCCCCTCCTATCTCTCTCCTCTGCCCTCCCCACCCCCTACTTCCCTCAGCTATGCTCTGTCCCCTCCCCTCCTATCTCTCGTTCTCTCTCTCTTCCTGCCATGTAGCATCAGGCCTGTTGAGCTTGACTCAGGTCACAGACCTCTGGCATCGACACTCCCCCCTTCTCCTGCTCTAACATAAGACCAATATTAAATAGATACATAAAATATACTCTTTCATTTACATAGAGACAGATACAATCAATCATTGACACACTGAATATACAACAGTCAGATGCATGACACCATCACAACTTAACTGACATTAGTGGCTGTCCCCAGATGGACAGTTAGGCTACAGTAAAGTACATTTACAGGTGATCACATCATTGTCCTGCTTTGAGACACATTTTTACTGTCTGCTTCCAGTTGCATGTTATTTTACTAGCCCTGCAAATGGTAACATATCTTACAATATCAAAACATATCTCAGTAACTGTCAGAAGTGTATATCAACGTAACAGCCTCCTACCTGTGCTCCAGAACAGGATGGTCAGTACCACTGCAGGTATCATATCTGTCTCTAACTGGGGCTCCACTGAGCGAAACAAGTCTACTGTCATGAAGAGTCGACTGAAGAGTGAGAAATACTGCTAGGCTATATGACTTCTATCTCATTACTTCCTGACTTCTATGATGTGACACACTTAAGATAAGATCAGTTAAACACACCTACCTACAGGAAACACTGACATTAGAAAAACTCCACAGGAAACTGTGTTTCACATAGTGTGTCCTATAATATCACCTCTAACTTTCTACTGCTTGAGTTCACCTCTTATAAAGGTGTACTGGACATCTTGAATAGGGTCTGGATGCCTTATATTGAAAACAGTACAACAAAAGGAGTATTGAAAAGATGCCCACTTCATGTTTTCAACAGCTGCTGGGTTGTTCAGTCCTGTCCTGGGGGTCTGCTGTCCTGTGGGTTGTCACTCTGGCCTTGACCTAATATACCTGAAACCAATAATGAATGTTTCACTAAGACCCTAAAGCTGACTGGGATGTGTTGGGTTGGGGCTCTGCAGGGCAGTGGACACATGGGGACAGGACAGGGAGACCCAGCTATATTGTGTGGATGTTAAAGAGCTCTACAGTACTACTAGGTCATATGAGATGAATTATATGGAGGATGTAATGTAGTGTATATTGTGTGGATGTTAAAGAGCTCTACAGTACTACTAGGTCATATGAGATGAATTATATGGAGGATGTAATGTAGTGTATATTGTGTGGATGTTAAAGAGCTCTACAGTACTACTAGGTCATATGAGATGAATTATATGGAGGATGTAATGTAGTGTATATTGTGTGGATGTTAAAGAGCTCTACAGTACTACTAGGTCATATGAGATGAATTCTATGGAGGATGTAATGTAGTGTATATTGTGTGGATGTTAAAGAGCTCTACAGTACTACTAGGTCATATGAGATGAATTGTGATGTTTCTGTGTTAATGTATGTTTAGGTGTTTCCAATCCTTTCCCTTGGGATAAATACGTAATCAAAACGTAGGAATGAAATTGTGTTGGAGAGAGAGTTGAGTTATGTACTAGACTGGTGGGGGTCGATGAGAGAATTGAGTTGTGTACTAGACTGGTGGGGGTCAGGGAGAGAGTTGAGTTATGTACTAGAGTGGTGGGGGTCAGGGAGATAGTTGAGTTGTGAACTAGACTGGTTGGGGTCGGTGAGAGAGTTGAGTTATTTTCAAGACTGATGGGGGTCAGGGAGAGAGTTGAGTTATGTACTAGACTGGTGGGGGTCAGGGAGATAGTTGAGTTGTGAACTAGACTGGTGGGGGTCGGGGAGAGAGTTGAGTTACAGTGGGGCAAAAAAGTATTTAGTCAGCCAACAATTGTGCAAGTTCTCCCACTTAAAAAGATGAGAGAGGCCTGTAATTTTCATCATAGGTACACTTCAACTATGACAGACAAAATGAGGGGAAAAAATCCAGAAAATCACATTGTAGGATTTTTTATGAATTTATTTGCATATTATGGTGGAAAATAAGTATTTGGTCACCTACAAACAAGCAAGATTTCTGGCTCTTTTTAAGTGGGAGAACTTGCACAATTGTTGGCTGACTAAATACTTTTTTGCCCCACTGTATGTACTAGACTGGTGGGGGTCAGGGAGAGAGTTGGGTTATTGACTAGACTGTTAGGGATGATGGACAGAATGTAGTTATGTACTAGACTGGTAGGGATGATGGACAGAATGTAGTTATGTACTAGACTGGTGGGGATGATGGACAGAATGTAGTTATGTACTAGACTGGTGGGGATGATGGACAGAATGTAGTTATGTACTAGACTGGTGGGGATGATGGACAGAATGTAGTTATGTACTAGACTGGTGGGGATGATGGACAGAATGTAGTTATGTACTAGACTGGTGGGGATGATGGACAGAATGTAGTAATGTACTAGACTGGTAGGGATGATGGACAGAATGTAGTTATGTACTAGACTGGTGGGGATGATGGACAGAATGTAGTTATGTACTAGACTGGTAGGGATGATGGACAGAATGTAGTTATGTACTAGACTGGTAGGGATGATGGACAGAATGTAGTTATGTACTAGACTGGTGGGGATGATGGACAGAATGTAGTTATGTACTAGACTAGTGGGGGTCAGGAGGGATCTGAGTTATGTACTAGACTGGTGGGGGTCAGGGAGAGAGTTGAGTTATGTACTAGACTGGTGGGGGTCAGGGAGAGAGTTGAGTTATGTACTAGACTGGTGGGGGTCAGAGAGAGAGTTGAGTTATTGACTAGACTGGTGGGGGTCAGAGAGAGAGTTGAGTTATGTACTAGACTGGTGGGGGTCAGGGAGAGAATTGAATTTTTTACTAGACTGTTGGTGGTCGGGGAGAGAGTTGAATTACTTGCTAGACTGTTGGGGGTCAGGGAGAGAGTTGAGTTATGTACTAGACTGGTGGGGGTCGGGCAGAGAGTTGAGTTATTGACTAGACTGTTGGGGGTCAGGGAGAGAGTTGAGTTATGTACTAGACTGGTGGGGGTCGGGCAGAGAGTTGAGTTATTGACTAGACTGGTGGGGGTCGGGCAGAGAGTTTACTGCTAGGCTATATGACTTTAATCTCATTAGTTCCTTACTTCAATGATGAAAGATAAACTTCTCAGCATCTTATCTTTGATCAGTGGTTGAACCCAGCTACCAACAGCAAACTCATCTGTTTTGAAAACCCCCACAGGAAACTGCTCACATGGCAGCAACGTTTCACATAGCGTCTGCTATACTATCAACTCTAACTTTCTACTGCTTGAGTTCACCTTTTAGAAAGGTGTACTGGACATCTTGAATAGGGTCTGGATGCCTTATATTGTAAACAGTACAACACAAGGAGTCTGTATTGAAAAGATGCCCACTTCATGTATTCAACAGCTGCTGGGTTGTTCAGTTCTGTCCTGGGGGTCTGCTGTCCTGTGGGTTGTCCCTCTGGCCTTGACCTAATATACCTGAAACCAATAATGAATGTTTCACTAAGACCCTAAAGCTGAGTGGGATGTGTTGGGTTGGGGCTCTGCAGGGCAGTGGACACATGGGGACAGGACAGGGAGACCCAGCTATATTGTGTGGATGTTAAAGAGCTCTACAGTACTACTAGGTCATATGAGAGGAATTATATGGAGGATGTAATGTAGTGTATATTGTGTGGATGTTAAAGAGCTCTACAGTACTACTAGGTCATATGAGATGAATTATATGGAGGATGTAATGTAGTGTATATTGTGTGGATGTTAAAGAGCTCTACAGTACTACTAGGTCATATGAGAGGAATTATATGGAGGATGTAATGTAGTGTATATTGTGTGGATGTTAAAGAGCTCTACAGTACTACTAGGTCATATGAGATGAATTGGGCTGTTTCTGTGTTAATGTATGTTTAGGTGTTTCCAATCCTTTCCCTTGGGATAAATACGTAATCAAAAAGTAGGAATGAAATTGTGTTGGAGAGAGTTGAGTTATATACCAGACTGGTGGGGGTCGATGAGAGAATTGAGTTGTGTACTAGGCTGGTGGGGGTCAGGGAGAGAATTGAGTTGTGTACTAGATTGGTGGGGGTCAGGGAGAGAGTTGAGTTATGTACTAGACTGGTGGGGGTCAGGAAGAGAGTTGAGTTATGTACTGGACTGGTGGGGGTCAGGGAGAGAGTTGAGTTATATACTAGTCTGGTGGGGGTCAGGGAGAGAGTTGAGTTAGGTACTAGACTGGTGGGGGTCAGAGAGAGAGTTGAGTTATTGACTAGACTGGTGGGGGTCAGAGAGAGAGTTGAGTTATGTACTAGACTGGTGGGGGTCAGGGAGAGAATTGAATTTTTTACTAGACTGTTGGTGGTCGGGGAGAGAGTTGAATTACTTGCTAGACAGTTGGGGGTCAGGGAGAGAGTTGAGTTATGTACTAGACTGGTGGGGGTCGGGCAGAGAGTTGAGTTATTTACTAGACTGGTGGGGGTCAGGGAGAGAGTTGAGTTATGTACTAGACTGGTGGGGGTCGGGCAGAGAGTTGAGTTATTGACTAGACTGGTGGGGGTCGGGCAGAGAGTTTACTGCTAGGCTATATGACTTTAATCTCATTAGTTCCTTACTTCAATGATGAAAGATAAACTTCTCAGCATCTTATCTTTGATCAGTGGTTGAACCCAGCTACCAACAGCAAACTCATCTGTTTTGAAAACCCCCACAGGAAACTGCTCACATGGCAGCAACGTTTCACATAGCGTCTGCTATACTATCAACTCTAACTTTCTACTGCTTGAGTTCACCTTTTAGAAAGGTGTACTGGACATCTTGAATAGGGTCTGGATGCCTTATATTGTAAACAGTACAACACAAGGAGTCTGTATTGAAAAGATGCCCACTTCATGTATTCAACAGCTGCTGGGTTGTTCAGTTCTGTCCTGGGGGTCTGCTGTCCTGTGGGTTGTCCCTCTGGCCTTGACCTAATATACCTGAAACCAATAATGAATGTTTCACTAAGACCCTAAAGCTGAGTGGGATGTGTTGGGTTGGGGCTCTGCAGGGCAGTGGACACATGGGGACAGGACAGGGAGACCCAGCTATATTGTGTGGATGTTAAAGAGCTCTACAGTACTACTAGGTCATATGAGATGAATTATATGGAGGATGTAATGTAGTGTATATTGTGTGGATGTTAAAGAGCTCTACAGTACTACTAGGTCATATGAGATGAATTATATGGAGGATGTAATGTAGTGTATATTGTGTGGATGTTAAAGAGCTCTACAGTACTACTAGGTCATATGAGAGGAATTATATGGAGGATGTAATGTAGTGTATATTGTGTGGATGTTAAAGAGCTCTACAGTACTACTAGGTCATATGAGATGAATTGGGCTGTTTCTGTGTTAATGTATGTTTAGGTGTTTCCAATCCTTTCCCTTGGGATAAATACGTAATCAAAAAGTAGGAATGAAATTGTGTTGGAGAGAGTTGAGTTATATACCAGACTGGTGGGGGTCGATGAGAGAATTGAGTTGTGTACTAGGCTGGTGGGGGTCAGGGAGAGAATTGAGTTGTGTACTAGATTGGTGGGGGTCAGGGAGAGAGTTGAGTTATGTACTAGACTGGTGGGGGTCAGGAAGAGAGTTGAGTTATGTACTGGACTGGTGGGGGTCAGGGAGAGAGTTGAGTTATATACTAGTCTGGTGGGGGTCAGGGAGAGAGTTGAGTAATGTACTAGACTGGTGGGGGTCAGGAAGAGAGTTGAGTTATGTACTAGACTGGTGGGGGTCAGGGAGAGAGTTGAGTTATGTACAAGACTGGTGGGGGTCAAGCAGAGAGTTGAGTTATGTACTAGACCGGTGAGGGTCAGGGAGAGAGTTGAGTTATGTACTAGACTGGTGGGGGTCAGAGACAGAATTGAGTTATATACTAGTCTGGTTGGGGTCAGGGAGAGAGTTGAGTTATGTACTAGACTGGTGGGAGTCAGAGAGAGAGTTGAGTTATGTGCTAGAATGGTGGGGGTCAGGGAGAGAGTTAAGTTATGAGCTATCCTGGTGGGGGTCAGGGAGAGAGTTGAGTTATGAGCTAGACTGGTGGGGGTCAGGGAGAGAGTTGAGTTATGTACTAGACTGGTGGGGGTCAGAGACAGAATTGAGTTATGTACTAGACTGGTGGGGGTCGGTGAGAGAGTTGAGTAATGTTCAAGACTGATGGGGTCGAGGAGAGAGTTACTAGACTGGTGGGGGTCGGTGAGATAGTTAAGTTATGTACTAGACTGGTGGGGGTCAGGGAGAGAGTTGAGTTATGAGCTAGACTGGTGGGGGTCAGGGAGAGAGTTGAGTTATGTACTAGACTGGTGGGGGTCAGGGAGATAGTTAAGTTATGTACTGGACTGGTGGGGGTCAGGGAGAGAGTTGATTTATGTACTAGACTGGTAGGGGTATGGGAGAGAGTTGAGTTATGTACTAGACTGGTGGGGGTCAGGTAGAGAGTTGAGTTATGTACTAGACTGGTGGGGGTCAGGGAGAGAGTTGAGTTATGTACTAGACTGGTGGGGGTCAGGAAGAGAGTTGAGTTATGTACTAGACTGGTGGGGGTCAGGTAGAGAGTTGAGTTATGTACTAGACTGGTGGGGGTCAGGGAGAGAGTTGAGTTATGTACAAGACTGGTGGGGGTCAAGCAGAGAGTTGAGTTATGTACTAGACCGGTGAGGGTCAGGGAGAGAGTTGAGTTATGTACTAGACTGGTGGGGATCAGAGACAGAATTGAGTTATATACTAGTCTGGTTGGGGTCAGGGAGAGAGTTGAGTTATGAGCTAGACTGGTGGGGGTCAGGGAGAGAGTTGAGTCATGTACTAGACTGGTGAGGGTCAGGGAGAGAGTTGAGTTTTGAGCTAGACTGGTTGGGGTCAGGGAGAGAGTTGAGTTATGTACTAGACTGTTGGGGTTCAGGGAGAGAGTTGAGTTATGTACTAGACTGGTGGGGGTCAGGGAGAGAGTTGAGTTATGTACTAGACTGGTGGGGGTCAGAGACAGAATTGAGTTATGTACTAGACTGGTGGGGGTCGGGGAGAGAGTTGAGTTATGTACTAAACTGGTGGGGGTCGGGGAGAGAGTTGAGTTATGTACTAAACTGGTGGGGGTCGGTGAGAGAGTTGAGTTATGTACTAGACTGGTGGGGGTCAGAGACAGAATTGAGTTATGTACTAGACTGGTGGGGGTCAGGGAGAGAGTTGAGTTATGTACTAGACTGGTGGGGGTCAGGAAGAGAGTTGAGTTATGTACTAGACTGGTGGGGGTCAGAGACAGAATTGAGTTATGTACTAGACTGGTGGGGGTCAGGGAGAGAGTTGAGTTATGTACTAGACTGGTGGGGGTCAGGGAGAGAGTTGAGTTATGTACTAGACTGGTGGGGGTCAGGGAGAGAGTTGAGTTATGTACTAAACTGGTGGGGGTCAGGAAGAGAGTTGAGTTATGTACTAGACTGGTGGGGGTCAGAGACAGAATTGAGTTATGTACTAGACTGGTGGGGGTCAGGAAGAGAGTTGAGTTATGTACTAGACTGGTGGGGGTCAGAGACAGAATTGAGTTATGTACGAGACTGGTGGGGGTCAGG
Source organism: Salvelinus alpinus (assembly GCF_045679555.1). NCBI lineage: Eukaryota > Metazoa > Chordata > Actinopteri > Salmoniformes > Salmonidae > Salvelinus > Salvelinus alpinus. The sequence continues at coordinate 85,921,429 of NC_092091.1, read as the reverse complement.
GAGAGAGAGTTGAATTATCTACTAGACTGGTGGGGGTCAGGGAGAGAGTTGAGTTATGTACTAGACTGGTGGGGGTCAGAGACAGAATTGAGTTATGTACTAGACTGGTGGGGGTCAGGGAGAGAGATGAGTAATGTTCAAGACTGATGGGGTCGGGGAGAGAGTTACTAGACTGGTGGGGGTCGGTGAGATAGTTAAGTTATGTACTAGACTGGTGGGGGTCAGGGAGAGAGTTGAGTTATGAGCTAGACTGGTGGGGGTCAGGGAGAGAGTTGAGTTATGTACTAGACTGGTGGGGGTCGGGGAGAGAGTTGAGTTATATACTAGACTGGTGGGGGTCAGGGAGAGAGTTGATTTATGTACTTGACTGGTAGGGGTATGGGAGAGAGTTGAGTTATGTACTAGACTGGTGGGGGTCAGGGAGATAGTTAAGTTATGTACTAGACTGGGGGGGGGGGGGGGGGGTTCAGGAAGAGAGTTTAGTTATGTACTAGACTGGTGGGGATGATTGACAGAATGTAGTTATGTACTAGACTGGTGGGGATGATGGACAGAATGTAGTTATGTACTAGACTGGTAGGGATGATGGACAGAATTTAGTTATGTACTAGACTGGTGGGGATGATGGACAGAATGTAGTTATGTACTAGACTGGTAGGGATGATGGACAGAATGTAGTTATGTACTAGACTGGTGGGGATGATGGACAGAATGTAGTTATGTACTAGACTGGTGGGGATGATGGACAGAATGTAGTTATGTACTAGACTGGTGGGGATGATGGACAGAATGTAGTTATGTACTAGACTGGTGGGGATGATGGACAGAATGTAGTTATGTACTAGACTGGTGGGGATGATGGACAGAATGTAGTTATGTTCTAGACTGGTGGGGATGATGGACAGAATGTAGTTATGTACTAGACTGGTGGGGATGATGGACAGAATGTAGTTATGTACTAGACTGGTAGGGATGATGGACAGAATGTAGTTATGTACTAGACTGGTGGGGATGATGGACAGAATGTAGTTATGTACTAGACTGGTGGGGATGATGGACAGAATGTAGTTATGTACTAGACTGGTGGGGATGATGGACAGAATGTAGTTATGTACTGGACTGGTGGGGATGATGGACATAATGTAGTTATGTACTAGACTGGTGGGGATGATGGACAGAATGTAGTTATGTACTAGACTGGTGGGGATGATGGACATAATGTAGTTATGTACTAGACTGGTGGGGATGATGGACAGAATGTAGTTATGTACTAGACTGGTGGGGATGATGGACATAATGTAGTTATGTACTAGACTGGTAGGGATGATGGACAGAATGTAGTTATGTACTAGACTGGTAGGGATGATGGACATAATGTAGTTATGTACTAGACTGGTGGGGGTCGGGGAGAGAGGACATAAGAGTGGAACATACTGCTAGGCAATATGACTTTAATCTCATTTGTTCCTTACGTCAATGATGAAAGATAAACTTCTCAGCATCTTATCTTTGATCAGTGGTTGAACCCAGCTACCAACAGCAAACTCATCTGTTTTGAAAACCTCCAGAGGAAACTGCTCACATGGCAACAACGTTTCACATAGCGTCTGCTATACTATCAACTCTAACTTTCTACTGCTTGAGTTCACCTTTTATAAAGGTGTACTGGACATCTTGAATAGGGTCTGGATGCCTTATATTGAAAACAGTACAACAAAAGGAGTCTGTATTGAAAAGATGCCCACTTCATGTTTTCAACAGCTGCTGGGTTGTTCAGTCCTGTCCTGGGGGTCTGCTGTCCTGTGGGTTGTCACTCTGGCCTTAACCTAATAAGTAAGAACTATCTCTCTCCTATCTCTCTCTCTCTCCCTCCTCCCCTGTCTCCTCCTCAGTCTGTCAGTGAGTAAGAACTATCTCTCTCTCCCTCCTCCCCTGTCTCCTCCTCAGTCTGTCAGTGAGTAAGAACTATCTCTCTCTCCTATCTCTCTCTCTCTCCCTCCTCCCCTGTCTCCTCCTCCCCTGTCTCCTCCTCAGGCTGTCAGTGAGTAAGAACTATCTCTCTCTTCGATCTCTCTCTCCCTCCTCCCCTGTCTCCTCCTCAGTCTGTCAGTGAGTAAGAACTATCTCTCTCCTATCTCTCTCTTTCTCTCTCTCCCTCCTCCCCTGTCTCCTTCTACCAACCCAGTCTGCTAGTAATAACTATCTCTCTCTCCTATCTCTCTCTCTCTCCCTCCTCCACTGTCTCCTCCTCAGTCTGTCAGTGAGTAAGAACTATCTCTCTCTTTCTCCCTCCTCCCCTGTCTCCTCCTCAGTCTGTCAGTGAGTAAGAACTATCTCTCTCTCTCTCCCTCCTCCCCTGTCTCCTCCTCAGTCTGTCAGTGAGTAAGAACTATCTCTCTCTCCGATCTCTCTCTCTCTCCCTCCTCCCCTGTCTCCTCCTCAGTCTGTCAGTGAGTAAGAACTATCTCTCTCTTCGATCTCTCTCTCTCTCCCTCCTCCCCTGTCTCCTCCTCAGTCTGTCAGTGAGTAAGAACTATCTATCTCTCATATCTCTCTCTCTCTCCCTCCTCCCCTGTCTCCTTCTACCAACCCAGTCTGTTAGTAATAACTATCTCTCTCTCCTATCTCTCTCTCTCTCCCTCCTCCCCTGTCTCCTCCTCAGTCTGTCAGTGAGTAAGAACTATCTCTCTCTCCCAGCCTTGTGGTTGATTAAAGACCCCCCCCCCCCCCCCTCCACAAAAGGGGACATATTTGCGTATGTTGTGGTCTTATGAATTCTGGCTGAATTCTGGTAAAGAGGATGCTCTTTAATCTCAGCATGTCTACAGATTCTCTTTTCTCTCTGTATTTGTTGGCTTGGAAATGTTGATACCGGAGACTGTTATCAGAAGAAACTGTGTAACCAAGCATTTATAGAGGCTGAGAAATGCATTATAATTAATTGGAAGGTTGGTTATCCTCCAACAATGTCACAATGGACGGCAGAAATGTCTCGTTATGTATCACTAGATTTGATTTACTGGTCAACGTTCATGAGGTCAGGATGCCTTATATGGAAAACTGTAGGACAAAAGGAGTCTGTATAAAAAACATGACCACTTCATGTTTTCAACAGCTGTTGGGTTGTTCAGTCCTGGGGGTCTGCTGTCCTGTGGGTTGTCACTCTGGCCTTGACCTAACACACCTGAAACCAACAATGAATGTTTCACTAAGACCCTAAAGCTGAGTGGGATGTGTTGGGTTGGGGTGGTGGAGGACGGGCCGACCCAGCTACACCTTACAGTAAATACAAAAGTATGTGGACACCCCTTCAAATTAGTGGATTCGGCTATTTCAGCCACACACGTTCCTGACCTGTGAAATAAAATAGAGCACACCGCCATGCAATCTCCATAGACAAACATTGGCAGTACAATGGCCTTACTGAAGAACTCAGTGACAATCAACATGTCACCATCATAGTATGCTACCTTTCCAACAAGTCAGTTCATCAAATGTCTACCCTGCTGGAGCTGCCCCGGTCAACTGTAAGTGCTGTTATTGTGAAGTGGAAACATCTAGGAGCAGCAGTGGCTTAGCCTCGAAGTGGTAGCTCACACAAGCTCACAGAACGGGACCGCGAGTGCTGAAGTTTGTCGCGTGTAAAAATCATCTGTCCTCGGTTGCAACACTCACTTCCGAGTTCCCAACTTCCTCTGGAAGCAACTTCAGCACAAGAACTGTTGGTCTGGAGCTTCATGAAATGGGTTTCTACGGCCGATCAGCAGCACACAAGCCTAAGATCAACATGTGCGGAGTCAATCACCACCTTCCGGAGACACCTGAAACCCCACCTCTTTAAGGAATACCTAGGAGAGGAGAAAGTAATCCTTCTCACCCCCCCCCCCCCCCTTAAAAGATTTAGATGCACTATTGTAAAGTGGCTGTTCCACTGGATGTCATAAGGTGAATGCACCAATTTGTAAGTCGCTCTGGATAAGAGCGTCTGCTAAATGACTTAAATGTAAATGTAAATGTAAATGTGCAATGCCAAGCGTCTGCTGGAGTAGAAACACTTTCTCTGGAGTGATGAATCACGTTTCCCCATCTGGCAGTCAGAACCACAAACCTGGGTTTGGCAGATGCCAGGAGAACGCTACCTGCCCCAAAGCATAATGCCAACTGTAAAGTTTGGTGGAGGAGGAATAATGGTCTGGGGTTGTTTTTAATGGATTGTGTTAGGCCCCTTAGTTTCATTGAAGGGAAATCTAATCGCTACAGCAGACAATGCCATTCTAGACTATTCTGTGCTTCCAACTTTGTGGCAACAGTTTGGGGAAGGCCCTTTCCTGTTTCAGCATGACAATGCCCCTGTACACAAAGCGAGGTCCATACAGAAATAGTTTGTTGAGATCGATGTGGAAGAACTTTACTGGCCTGCACAGAGTCCTGACCTAAACCCTATTGAATACCTTTAGGGATGAATTGAAACGCCGACTGTGAGCCAGGCCTAATCGCCCAACCTCACTAATGCTGTTGTGGCTGAATGGAAGCAAGTCCCCACAGCAATGTTCCAACATCTAGTGGAAACCTTCCCAGAAGACTGGAGGCTGTTATAGCAGCAAAGGGGCACCAACTCCATATTAATACCCATGATTTTGGAATGAGATGTCAGATGAGCAGGTGTCCACATACTTTTGGTCATGTAGTGTACATTCCCCTTCCATGCAAATGTGTAACTCTCTTTGCAGATGAGATTAAATCTAATTAGATTTTTTTAAATCATTTTTAAAATCATTAATTTCAGAGGTCAGGGTCAAGCTGAGCCGGACCAAGAGTGGAAAAGGTTACAGGTTATGATGACATCACTGGTGAGAAGTCAGTAATGACAAGATATTCAGTTGGCTGCATGTTATTCTGTCAGCCCTATCTCTGTTGACATCTCACTTTCTCTCCTCGCCTTCTAGCTCTCCCTATCTCTGTTGACATCTCCCTCTCTCTCCACGCCTTCTCTCTCTCTCCTTCCTCTCTCTCTGTTCCTCTCTCTCTCTTCCTGACAGATAGCATCAGACCTGTTGACTTGGGTAACAGACCTCTAGCATCTACACCCCCCTTCTCCAACTCTAACGTCAGACCTATATAATATATAATATGTCAAGTATTAGTAGTTCCATAAAACAGTACTTGTTATTGGGGTTTAGAATGGTTTGTATGGACACATTACTTTCTTCATGTGGGATAATAAAGTTTACTAATATTGAACTGCTATAATCACTGTAGATTTATACTCTACCTACCTGGTGGACTGACGCTTTGAGCCTGGAGATCTGAGGAGAAAGAGAGAGACAGAGGAGAAAGAGAAAGAGAGATAGAGAGAAAGGGAGGAGTCAGAGGAAGAGAGAAACAGAGGAGAAAGAGAAAGAGAGAGAGATAGAGAGAAAGGGAGGAGTCAGAGGAAGAGAGAGGCAGAGATTAAATCAACATAACATGACCTTTCATGATGTGATGGGGAAGATAGGCTTATCGTTGCTATGGTGCAACAACACCCATGTGTAAACACATTCCCCATCTCTCCTCCACCCTCCTCTCTCCTCCACCCTCCTCTCTCCCCTACCATCTTCTCTCCTCCACCCTCCTCTCTCCCCTCCCCTCCTCTCTCCTCCACCCTCCTCTCTCCCCTACCCTTCTCTCTCCCCTCCCCTCCTCTCTCCCCTCCCCTCCTCTCTCCTCCACCCTCCTCTCTCCCCTACCCTTCTCTCTCCTCCGCAAATCTCTCTATCCCCTCCCCTCCCATACTCTCTACTCTACCCTTCTCTCCTACCCTCCACTCTCCCCTTCCCTCCTTTCTCCCCTCCCATTCTCTCTACACTACCTTCTATCCCCTACCCTCCTCTCTCCTCTACCGTTCTCTCGTATCTACCCTCCTCTCTCCTCTACCCTTCCCTCTCTTCTACCCTGCTCTCTCCTCTACCCTTCCCTCACTCCTACCCTGCTCTCTCCTCTACCCTTCCCTCTCTCCTACCCTCCTCTCTCCTCTACCCTTCCCTCTCTCCTACCCTCCTCTCTCCTCTACCCTTCCCTCTCTCCTACCCTGCTCTCTCCTCTACCCTTCCCTCTCTCCTACCCTCCTCTCTCCTCTACCCTTCCCTCTCTCCTACCCTCCTCTCTCCTCTACCGTTCTCTCGTATCTACCCTCCTCTCTCCTCTACCCTTCCCTCTCTCCTACCCTCCTCTCTCCTCTACCGTTCTCTCGTATCTACCCTCCTCTCTCCTCTACCCTTCCCTCTCTCCTACCCTCCTCTCTCCTCTACCCTTCCCTCTCTCCTACCCTGCTCTCCCCAACCCTCTTTTCTCCTTCTCAAATCTCTCTCCCCTCCCCTTCTCTCTCACCTATCTTGCTCTATGCCCTCCTTTCCCATCTCCCCCCCTTTCGCTCTCCCCTCCCTTTCTCTCTCCCCTCCCTTTCTCTCTCCCCTCCCTTTCTCTCTCCCCAACCCTCCTCTCTCCCTACCCTCTCTCTTTCTCCTCCTCCTCAAATCTCTCTCCCCACCCCTCCTCTCTCTTCTCATCTCTCTCTCTCTCTCGTTCTCTCTCTCTTCTTGACGTATAGTGTTGGACCTGTTGATCTTGACTCAGCTCACAGACCTCTATCATCTACACCCCTCCCTTCTCCTACTCTAACATAACACCAATATAATATATACTCTCATTCATTTACATAGAGACAGATACAATCAATCATTGACACACTGAATATACAACAGTCAGATGCATGACACCATCACAACTTAACTGACATTAGTGCCTGTCCCCAGATGGACAGTTAGGCTACAGTAAAGTACATTTACAGGTGATCACATCATTGTCCTGCTTTGAGACACATTTTTACTGTCTGCTTCCAGTTGTATGTTATTTTACTAGCCCTGCAAATGGTAACATATCTTACAATATCAAAACATATCTCAGTAACTGTCACAAGTGTCTATCAATATAACAGCCTCCTACCTGTGCTCCACAACAGGATGGTCAGTACCACTGCAGGTATCATATCTGTCTCTAACTGGGGCTCCACTGAGCGAAACAAGTCTACTGTCATGAAGAGTGGACTGAAGAGTGAGAAATACTGCTCGGCTATATGACTTCTATCTCATTACGTCCTAACTTCAATGACGTTAGATAAACTTCTTAGCAACTTATCTTGGATCAGTGGTTGAACACACTACAGCAAACTGAAAAACTCCACAGGAAACTGCTGACAGAGCAGCAACGTTTCACATAGTGTGTCCTATAATATCACCTCTAACTTTCTACTGCTTGAGTTCACCTCTTATAGAATATTGGCTTAATGTTCCAGCACATCAATATAAACAGTACCAGCACCCAAAATGAGTACTGATGAGGTCTCATGTTAGAGCAGGAGAAGGGGGGATGTGGTGTAGAAGCTAGAGGTCTGTTACCCAAGTAAACTCAACAGGCCTGATGCTATATGTCAGGGTCAGGCTGGGCTGGGCCAAGAGAGGAACAGGTTACTGGTTATGATGACATCACTGGTGAGAAGTCAGTGATAAAAAGATGAAGAGGAGAGGAGAGGAGAGGAGAGGAGAGGAGAGGAGAGGAGAAGAGAAGAGAAGAGGGGGAGAAGGGGAGAGGAGGTACTGTTTGTCTCCCACCGTTCCACTCAGAGGACTATTCCTTCTGTTATCCACCATATTTAGTACACCTGTCATTTCAGTGAAGGGAAGTGAACAAGTGCACACTTTAGGAGAAAGGAGAGATAATTGGGGCAATGCTTCTTTCTAGTCTACAGTCCTGCGTCTGTGACACCAGATTACCACCTAGTGGCCATAAGAGGAACTGTCCTGTCAGTGTGTTTTTACTGCTGGCTAGGAGTAGTAGTTCTGTCTGTCTGTCTGGGGCCTGGACTCAGGGAGAGAGTGGAGGGGTGAGTAGTAGTTCTGTCTGTCTGTCTGGGGCCTGGACTCAGGGAGAGAGTGGAGGGGTGAGTAGTAGTTCTGTCTGTCTGTCTGTCTGTCTGTCTGTCTGTCTGTCTGTCTGTCTGGGGCCTGGACTCAGGGAGAGAGTGGAGGGGTGAGTAGTAGTTCTGTCTGTCTGTCTGTCTGTCTGTCTGTCTGTCTGTCTGTCTGGGGCCTGGACTCAGGGAGAGAGTGGAGGGGTGACTAGTAGTTCTGTCTGTCTGTCCGTCTGGGGCCTGGACTCAGGGAGAGAGTGGAGGGGTGAGTAGTAGTTCTGTCTGTCTGTCTGTCTGTCTGTCTTGTCTGTCTGTCTGTCTGTCTGTCTGTCTGTCTGTCTGTCTGTCTGTCTGTCTGTCTGTCTGTCTGTCTGTCTGTCTGTCTGTCTGTCTGTCTGTCTGGGGCCTGGACTCAGGGAGAGAGTGGAGGGGTGACTAGTAGTTCTGTCTGTCTGTCCTTCCGTCCGTCCGTCTGTCCGCCCTGACTTTACAGAGTATTGTGTGTAGATCGTTGACAATTAAATACATTTTAATCCCACTTTGTAACAATCAAATGTGAAGAAATCCAAGGGACTTTCTGTAGGCACTGTAATGTAATTTAAGCAAATGTGATTTTCTTGTTTTTTATTTATTACGTATAGCCAGGGGCTCCAACACTCAGACATAATTGACGAACAAAGCAGTTCAGTTTAATTCCTATTCTAAGATATAATAAGTACATTTTTTTTCATTTAGTCAGGTGACCTTGAATTGCAGGAATTCATTACATTCATGAATTCCAGCAGTCCATTAAATGTACGTTGGTATCTGATAAAGAACATGTTTTTTTATTTATGTTTTGGTTCAGAAAGATGCCAATGGCACACTGAGGTGTATAGAACAGAACAGATAGAAATGCCTTTATTTCAATAGTTATCACCTTCATTAACAAACGGTTGTAGCCAACTCTTTCACATTCGGTGTGTTTGTGACTCTGATGAATCGTTTGATGTACAAAGATTAATGTAAACGATTCAAAACCAGAAGGTATAAAGAAGATGTATTGGACAATTACCTAAAGAGAGTCAAACTGAGCGGAATGCATTATGCATATCTCCTCGCTCTGCAACTTTCCCGTTGTTATGGTGACCATGTTAACGCCACACCAGCCGGTCACGAGTCATGACGGCAGTCAAATTCCACGTGACCATTTAGTCGCTGTAATTAGGATTCTCCAAGCTCTGATTCTGTGGATGGTCATTAGTCACCTTACCAAACTTGCTAACTGCCTGGTACTCAGCACTCTATTGTCCCTCTAATCACTCTGACATCAATGCAAATGTAAGAGAAAATCTAATCAAACACTTCATGGGAGCTGATGTTGTGCAACATTTCCATAGGCTATGCAATTACATGAGAAAACAGAGTGATGGCCTCTACTAAAAAGAGGAGGATCACACCAGCTTTTTATAGACTACTATATTTATATCTCAACTTTCCTAATGTTAACCACATTGCTTGTCTTTACAACAGAAGTATAGCCTACCTGAATGGCCTGATAATAAACCATGGGAAAAGCATCCTCCATTCTCTATTTCAGTGCAGAGATGACGTGTCTTTTTTTCTGCTGCCCCTGTTTCGAGACAGCTGCATCATAATGGTCCATTCCAAATCAAAACAAAATTCACACATTATTCAGTATGTAAAGACAATATTACATCAATAATAGCCCTATCACTTGTGAGTGATATATGATCACTTATGAACGATACCCAGCTTAAGGCAAGAAATGCTTTTTTCAAATCCTAGTTGTGCACCTCATGTAGCCTAGCCCATAGGCCTGTATGCTTTGATTTGTATCACAACTAAAGTGGCCAAATAACTTCTTAAAATTAAACACAGTAATCAGTTTTACAGCTAGTGTAGAGCCCAACTGGCATACATACACAGGCATGAGTATCAAGTTTGGGGACGATAATGTTCCCCATAAAAATGCACCTTCATAATAACAGCATTAGATACATAATCACATTTGTGGTCAGTTTTGATAATGGTGTTTTCCTGCTAAGGGAACATTCGTGCTTACAGCCTACTACCATGTGAACATCGCTGCTCTTATAATGTGAAGAACTAGCCTAATAGTTGATCAACATTTTAAGCTAAACGTTCTCACCTGTTGCGTCAGGCTCCTTGATTAAAACCTTTTTTAAGATGCCAGTGGTTGTATTCATTTGGGATCTATCACATCCAGTGGAGGCTACTGAGGGGAGGACGGTTCAATATAATGGCTGGAATGGAATGATATCATACAAACCATGAAACCCATGTGATATCATACAAACCATGAAAACCATGTGATATCATACAAACCATGAAAACCATGTGATATCATACAAACCATGAAAACCATGTGATATCATACAAACCATGAAAACCATGTGATATCATACAAACCATGAAAACCATGTGATATCATACATACCATTAAAACCATGTGATATCATATAAACCATGAAACCCATGTGATATCATACATACCATTAAAACCATGTGATATCATACAAACCATGAAATCCATGTGATATCATACATACCATTAAAACCATGTGATATCATATAAACCAAGAAAACCCATGTGATATCATACATACCATTAAAACCATGTGATATCATACAAACCATGAAACCCATGTGATATCATACATACCATTAAAACCATGTGATATCATACAAACCATGAAACCCATGTGATATCATGCAAACCATGAAAACCATGTGATATCATATAAACCATGAAAACCATGTGATATCATACAAACCATGAAAACCATGTGATATCATACAAACCATGAAAACCATGTGATATCATACAAACCATGAAAAGCATGTGATATCATATAAACCATGAAAACCATGTGATATCATATAAACTATGAAACCCATGTGATATCATACAAACCATGAAAACCATGTGATATCATACAAACCATGAAAACCATGTGATATCATACAAACCATGAAACCCATGTGATATCATACAAACCATGAAAACCATGTGATATCATACAAACCATGAACACCATGTGATATCATACTAACCATGAAACCCATGTGATATCATACAAACCATGAAAACCATGTGATATCATACAAACCATGAAAACCATGTGATATCATACAAACCATGAAAACCATGTGATATCATACAAACCATGAAAACCATGTGATATCATACAAACCATGAAAACCATGTGATATCATACAAACCATGAAAACCATGTGATATCATACAAACCATGAAAACCATGTGATATCATACAAACCATGAAAACCATGTGATATCATACAAACCATGAAAACCATGTGATATCATATAAACCATGAAATCCATGTGATATCATACAAACCATGAAAACCATGTGATATCATACAAACCATGAAAACCATGTGATATCATACAAACCATGAAAACCATGTGATATCATATAAACCATGAAAACCATTTGATATCATACAAACCATGAAACCCATGTGATATCATACAAACCATGAAAACCATGTGATATCATACAAACCATGTGATATCATATAAACCATGAAACCATGTGATATCATATAAACCATGAAACCATGTGATATCATATAAACCATGTGTTTGATGCCATTCCATTCCGTTGTTATGAGCTGTCCTCCCCTCAGTAGCCTCCACGAATCGCATCCCACAACTGTCCCAGAATATGTTTGGAATATTTATTTGTTGCACAGAATATAATAGGTTAACTTCTGTACTATGGAGAATAGTAGATCGACTTTTGCTGTTTGTTAGGCCTACTCATCTTGTTGGCTGACGAAAAGTAAATGTGGACAGTTCTTCCAATATCTTCAATATGCGCCTCGGAATTGGATAAGGACTCGCGCAGTCGCGTCCCCAATATGTCTGTCTTCACTTGTAGCCTGTGAGAAAGACCCGATCACGTGATGGAGAGCCATGTGTGTGAGAGGTGCTCAACATGCAGCCGGGGAAGGGAATTATAATTATTATATTCAGCCCACGGTTACAACGGCCACTGGCCGCAAAAGGCCTGGATTTATTTAGTGGGCCACACATAGGTGTTGCAGCCTGGAAATTCGAAGCAGGAGCAAGTGTTTGTCAAATGGGAATGAGAGACTGATGAAGTGTGTACAGCCTGCATACAAAACTAAGAGCTCATATCTTATCCTTTCTATTTTGTTGAATTGTCTTCTGCATACTATAAAATAATATAAAATAATGCCACTGAATTCTAAGCAAATCTTGTCTGATAAATGAACTAGTGTAGTAGCCCACAGCCATATGGCATAGCCAAATCAGGGCCAGTATGCTATTCCTTTCTTCTGAAATAGACTACATTTTCTTCATATCATGTTTCTTTAGACCTGTCTAAAATAAGTAATGGATTTAGTGTGATGGTGTAGGCTATATTAAATGGATGTATAAGACTTTCTAAAATGTAGATGTTCTCAGTGGCTTGTAGGCTGTGGAAGCCAGGAGATGCTAAGTGTGGCTGTCATAATGTCATGACCGCCACATTTCAAGGTCAATCAAGGATGTGGTTAATAGACATTGGAACATATTACACAGCAAGCCCAGCTTTGGTAAAGCCTTTGAATCCCCCCCAATATACCCTCAAATTGGTTTGTTAAGTAAAGTCAGCTTTGACTGAGAAAAAAGCATTGGATTTCATGTCTATCATTCCTGATGGTAGTGACCCTTGTCACAACTGCATCTACTGTTACGCCATGATCAGAGAGAACTCTCTTATCCATCCCCATTCAGGTGAAAGGATAAAGATTTGAGGTAGAATAACATAACACAACATGTGTTGTATATCTCCTGTAGTGTTCCTGTAACTTGTATTATGTGGGTAAGACCTTACCTTATATGTTCATTGGATTGGTGAAGACATCACAAAGGGGAGGGGATAGGGATTATTTACCTCTCCAAAGACAGACATATTGGATAGAACGCTTGGTCACTCTTGTCCCAGCAGGCCTCAATGAAGAATGATATATATATATATTTTTTTTTGTAATAGGTTCAAAATAGCCCAAACATTTAGGTAATTACTAGAGGTCGACCGATTAATCGGAATGGCCGATGGCCGATTAATTAGGGCCGATTTCAAGTTTTCATAACAATCGGAAATCGGTATTTTTGGGCACCGATTTGGCCGTTTTATATATATATATTTTTTTTTTTACACCTTTATTTAACCAGGCAAGTCAGTTAAGAACACATTCTTATTTTCAATGACGGCCTAGGAACAGTGGGTTAACTGCCTTGTTCACGGGCAGAACGACAGATTTTTACCTTGTCAGCTCGGGGATTCAATATTGCAACCTTACAGTTAACTAGTCCAACGCTCCAACCACCTGCCTCTCATTGCACTTCACGAGGAGCCTGCCTGTTACGCGAATGCAGTAAGAAGCCAAGGTAAGTTGCTAGCTAACATTAAACTTATCTTATAAAAAACAATCAATCAATCAATCATAATCACTAGTTAACTACACATGGTTGATGATATTACTAGTTTATCTAGCGTGTCCTGCGTTGCATATAATCGATGCAGTGCGCATTCGCGAAAAAGGACTGTCGTTGCTCCAATGTGTACCTAACCATAAACATCAATGCCTTTCTTAAAATCAATACACAAGTATATATTTTTAAACCTGCATATTTAGTTAATATTGCCTGCTAACATGAATTTCTTTTAACTAGGTAAATTGTGTCACTTATCTTGCAACAGAGTCAGGGTATATGCAGCAGTCTGGGTCTCGCCGCCTGGCTCGTTGCGAACTGTGTGAAGACTATTTCTTCCTAACAAAGAAAGCCAACTTCGCCAAACGGGGGATGATTTTACAAAAGCGCATTTGCGAAAAAAGCACAATCGTTGCACAACTGTACCTAACCATAAACACCAATGCCTTTCTTAAAATCAATACACAGAAGTATATTTTTAAACCTGCATATTCAGGTGAAATTGTGTCACTTCTCTTGCGTTCATTGCACGCAGAGTCAGGGTATATGCAACAGTTTGGGCCGCCTGGCTCGTTGCAAACTAATTTTCCAGAATTTAACGTAATTATTACATAACATTGAAGGTTGTACAATGTAACAACAATATTTAGACTTATGGATGCCACCTGTTAGATAAAATACGGAACGGTTCCGTATTTCACTGAAATATTAAACATTTTGTTTTCGAAATGATAAATTCCGGATTCTACCATATTAATGACCAAAGGCTCGTATTTCTGTGTGTTATTATGTTAGAATTAAGTCTATGATTTGATGTTTGATAGAGCAGTCTGACTGAGCGATGGTAGGCACCAGCAGGCTCGTAAGCATTCACCCCAGAGCCACAGTAAGACATTCCATTTCTACTACCCACATCTCACCTCTAGGGGGCAGCAGACTTCACCCCGGAGCCACAGTAAGACATTCCATTTCTACTACCCACATCTCACCTCTAGGGGGCAGCAGACTCCACCCCAGAGACACAGCAAGACATTCCATTTCGCCTACCCACATCTCACCTCTAGGGGGCAGCAGACTTCACACCGGAGCCACAGCAAGACATTCCATTTCCATACTACCCACATCCCACCTCTAGGGGGCAGCAGACTCCACCCCAGAGACACAGTAAGACATTCCATTTCCACTACCCGCATCTCACCTCTATGGGGCAGCAGACTTCCCCCCGGAGCAACAGCAAGACATTCCATTTCGCCTACCCACATCTCACCTCTAGGGGGCAGCAGACTTCACCCCGGAGCCACAGTAAGACATTCCATTTCTACTACCCACATCCCACCTCTAGGGGACAGAAGACTTCACCCCAGAGCCACAGCAAGACATTCCATTTCCCCTACCCACATCTCACCTCTAGGGGGCAGCAGACTCCACCCAGAGCAACAGTAAGACATTCAATTTCCACTACCCACATCTCACCTCTAGGGGACAGCAGACTTCCCACCGGAGCCACAGTAAGACATTCCATTTCCACTACCCACATCCCACCTCTAGGGGGCAGCAGACTCCACCCCAGAGACACAGTAAGACATTCCATTTCCCCTACCCACATCTCACCTCTAGGGGGCAGCAGACTTCCACCCAGAGCAACAGTAAGACATTCAATTTCCACTACCCACATCTCACCTCTAGGGGACAGCAGACTTCCACCCAGAGCAACAGTAAGACATTCAATTTCCACTACCCACATCTCACCTCTAGGGGACAGCAGACTTCACACCGGAGCCACAGGGCCCTATTCCCTATATAGTGAACTACTAGTGACCAGAGCCCTATTCCCTTGGTTGTGATGGGGAAACTAAGCTCTCTATCGAAAAATCGAAAAATCGGTTAATCACCCGAGGATTTCATCATACACTAGTGACACCTGCTGGTCAAAATAATTTATAACAGACAAATTACTATAGATGACTTAGACACGCCGTAGCTCGTGCACAGGGTCGCCTTGTCTTCTACCAAAACCAACACCAAACCAATCAGGTGGTTGTTCGATGATACAAAGCTTTGGACGCCATTGACGTGCTTCTGATAAAGCGAAAAAAGCATTGGCATACTGCTTCGAAATAAACTTCTTAGCGATTTCGACGCATGCCTCGGAGCTTCTCTGATATCAAAGTTAACATCACTACTTTGTGTCTTGCTTTCTGTCTTTCAGTTTGGTGGGTGTTTCATTTAGTTTGGTCCTCATAGTGGGTCCTCATAGTGGGTCCTCATAGTGGGTCCTCATGGTGGGCCCTCATGGTGGGTCCTCATGGTGGGCCCTCATAGTGGGTCCTCATGGTGGGTCCTCATAGTGGGCCCTCATAGTGGGTCCTCATAGTGGGTCCTCATAGTGGGTCCTCATAGTGGGCCCTCATAGTGGGTCCTCATAGTGGGTCCTCATGGTGGGTCCTTATAGTGGGCCCTCATAGTGGGTCCTCATAGTGGGTCCTCATAGTGGGTCCTCATAGTGGGTCCTCATAGTGGGTCCTCATGTTGGGTCCTCATAGTGGGCCCTCATAGTGGGTCCTCATAGTGGGCCCTCATAGTGGGTCCTCATAGTGGGTCCTCATAGTGGGCCCTCATAGTGGGCCCTCATGGTGGGTCCTCATAGTGGGCCCTCATGGTGGGCCCTCATACTGGGCCCTCATGGTGGGCCCTCATGGTGGGTCCTCATAGTGGGTCCTCATAGTGGGCCCTCATAGTGGGTCCTCATAGTGGGCCCTCATAGTGGGTCCTCATGGTGGGTCCTCATGGTGGGCCCTCATGGTGGGGGTCTTTTAGGTCCCAGTTGTTGTTCGTCAACTTGAGTGTATTTCAGAACCCCTCCTAGAACCTCATCTGTTAGTGACTCTTCGTTACTTCCCCATTCTGTTATAGGAACATTTTTGGTTTCTTGTCTGGGAACGTAACAAAACAGGAGGTTAAATGACGCCACAGATGAGCAAATATTCCAACGTAACTCTGTTTTCATGTTCGATATCAAACGGGATCATAATGTCTGTTAGCACAGAGACTTGTTGTTCAATATTCAAATAAACCTATTAGCAACCCGTACAAAACGTCACGTGATATTCTTAAAGCAACAGCATTCAATACTCAACTTTCTTCATCCTTAAAGCTTGATAATCCAAGCTTGATAATGAGTTGGTGATTTGAATCAGCTGTCTATTCCTAGGTCAAAACCAATAATGGGCCCCCCTTTGGGTACCCAGGACCAGGATGAAGAAACCCTGCAGTCAATTGAATTAAAAAACACATTACTGGACAAAAACAAAGTGGACTGGGTTCAATTGAGTTCAACTCAAGAACTGCCGGTAAACACGTCATGGCCCTGATCCAACCAGTTCCCATCACCATGACTGTCTGGGTGCGTCCCCAATGGAGCCCTATTCCCTATATAAGTCACTGTTTCTAGAAGTAGTGTAGTATGGAGGGAATAGAGTGCCATTTAGGACACAGACTCAGTTTACTTAACTTGACCCTGTTCCTGCTCCCCACTCACTCCTCCCTCTCAGTTAACTTAACTTGACCCTGTTCCTGCTCCCCACTCACTCCTCCCTCTCAGTTAAACAAATAGAGACGTCCGTTCACTATCAGTTCGTTGGTAAACACCACCATGAGTGTCCTCAGCTACGTGTCCAGAAATACATATTCAGGACTTCGTTATTCCTCCTCCTCAGACCCCTCCCCTTATCCTGCACCACTCCTTGGTCTGAACTGGTTTTGATCATGTGTGTCGTCCCAGTGACTGAGAAGTGAACAGGAGGTTTTTTAACCCATAGATCCTGATGAAATGTGGGATGATTCATTAAGTGGGAAGCAACCGAGGAGGAGGAGTGAGGAGGAGGAGTCAGGCTTGACTAGGTTAATGGTGCAACATGACTAGGGGGGTGAATTCTGAATCAGTGTGGATTTAAGGTTAAGCAATATTCAGACCCCCAGTTCCATTAGCAAGCTGTGATTGTGATATGAAGATGCAGAAGTCTGTCTCTGTCGGTCCTCTGCTGTTGCTCCTCTGTCTGTCTGGGGTAGGGGTCACCAAAGGTCAAGGGGTAGAGGTCACCGAAGCTGTAGAGTTCAGGATGGAAAACGAGGTGGTCAAAACACCAGAAGACGGAAAGGCAGATGGACAGACAGACTCTGATCCGGACCTCTGGGCTGAGCTGAGAGGGCTGAGAGACATGGTGGTGGAACAGAGAGTGGAACTGGCTGTCACTCAAAGTCAACTGGAGGACGTGAAGTCACAGAATGCAGGTAATAAGAGTTGCCACAATGCAAAAAAATGTATATATATTTACTTGTTTTGAGTCAGTCTCACTTTCCCAGAAAATGTATTTACTTGTTTTGAGTCGGTCTCACTTACCCAGAAAATGTATTTACTTGTTTTGAGTCGGTCTCATTTACCCAGAAAATGTATTTACTTGTTTTGAGTCGGTCTCACTTTCCCAGAAAATGTATTTACTTGTTTTGAGTTGATCTCACTTCCCAGAAAACGTATTTACTTGTTTTGAGTCGGTCTCACTTTCCCAGAAAATGTATTTACTTGTTTTGAGTCGGTCTCATTTACCCAGAAAATGTATTTACTTGTTTTGAGTCGGTCTCACTTACCCAGAAAATGTATTTACTTGTTTTGAGTCGGTCTCACTTACCCAGAAAATGTATTTACTTGTCTTGAGTCGGTCTCATTTACCCAGAAAATGTATTTACTTGTTTTGAGTCGGTCTCACTTCCCAGAAAATGTATTTACTTGTTTTGAGTCGGTCTCATTTACCCAGAAAATGTATTTACTTGTTTTGAGTCGGTCTCACTTACCCAGAAAATGTATTTACTTGTCTTGAGTCGGTCTCACTTTCCCAGAAAATGTATTTACTTGTTTTGAGTCGATCTCACTTCCCAGAAAACGTATTTACTTGTTTTGAGTCGGTCTCACTTTCCCAGAAAATGTATTTACTTGTTTTGAGTCGGTCTCACTTCCCCAAAAAATGTATTTACTTGTTTTGAGTCGGTCTCACTTTCCCAGAACATGTATTTACTTGTTTTGAGTCGGTCTCACTTTCCCAGAAAATTTATTTACTTGTTTTGAGTCGGTGTCACATTCCAGAACATGTATTTACTTGTTTTGAGTCGGTCTCACTTTCCCAGAAAATGTATTTACTTGTTTTGAGTCGGTCTCACTTTCCCAGAAAATGTATTTACTTGTTTTGAGTTGATCTCACTTCCCAGAAAACGTATTTACTTGTTTTGAGTCGGTCTCACTTTCCCAGAAAATGTATTTACTTGTTTTGAGTCGGTCTCATTTACCCAGAAAATGTATTTACTTGTTTTGAGTCGGTCTCACTTACCCAGAAAATGTATTTACTTGTTTTGAGTCGGTCTCACTTACCCAGAAAATGTATTTACTTGTCTTGAGTCGGTCTCATTTACCCAGAAAATGTATTTACTTGTTTTGAGTCGGTCTCACTTCCCAGAAAATGTATTTACTTGTTTTGAGTCGGTCTCATTTACCCAGAAAATGTATTTACTTGTTTTGAGTCGGTCTCACTTACCCAGAAAATGTATTTACTTGTCTTGAGTCGGTCTCACTTTCCCAGAAAATGTATTTACTTGTTTTGAGTCGATCTCACTTCCCAGAAAACGTATTTACTTGTTTTGAGTCGGTCTCACTTTCCCAGAAAATGTATTTACTTGTTTTGAGTCGGTCTCACTTCCCCAAAAAATGTATTTACTTGTTTTGAGTCGGTCTCACTTTCCCAGAACATGTATTTACTTGTTTTGAGTCGGTCTCACTTTCCCAGAAAATTTATTTACTTGTTTTGAGTCGGTGTCACATTCCAGAACATGTATTTACTTGTTTTGAGTCGGTCTCACTTTCCCAGAAAATGTATTTACTTGTTTTGAGTCGGTCTCACTTTCCCAGAAAATGTATTTACTTGTTTTGAGTCAGTCTCACTTTCCCAGAAAATGTATTTACTTGTTTTGAGTCGGTCTCACATTCCAGAACATGTATTTACTTGTTTTGAGTCGGTCTCACTTTCCCAGAAAATGTATTTACTTGTTTTGAGTCGGTCTCATTTACCCAGAAAATGTATTTACTTGTTTTGAGTTCATTTTTCTTTCCCAGACAATCAAGATGATTTGTCTTGTTTTTACGATATTCTGACTTGTTTCAAGCCTTTTGTATAAAATAAGCAATAAGCAAAACGATCTGCCATTGTACTAAGATAGTTTACGTTGGTAAGATGTCAATGCCTTTGACAATGCCCTGATGGTAAGAGAGATCTAGGTAAGGTATCACACTCAACACGGCACATTGAAAATAGCAGCGCAAAGGAACATACAGACACAATGTGGACACTGGAGCCAGATAGGAGACACAATGTTAAAACCAGCGGTGGAAAAAGTACTCAATTGTCATACTTGAGTAAAAGTAAAGATACCTTAATAGAACATGACTCAAGTAAAAGTGAAAGTCAGCCAGTAAAATACTACTTAAAAGTCTAAAAGTATCTGGTTTGAAATATAATTAACTATCAAAAGTATAAATCATTTCAAGTTCCGTATATTAAGCAAAACACAATTTTCTTCTTTTTTTTTTTCATTGATGGATACACAGGGCCACACTCCAACACTCAAATATAATTTACAAACTAAGCATTTGTGTTTAGTGAGTCCGCCAGATCAGAGGCAGTAGGAATCACCAGGAATGTTCTCTGTTTAGTGAGTCCGCCAGATCAGAGGCAGTAGGAATCACCAGGAATGTTCTCCAGGAATGTGTTTGAATTAGACCATTTTCCTGTCAAAACGTAACAAGTACTTTGGGTGTCAGGGAAAATGTACAGAGTAAAAAGTACATTATTTTCTTTTGGAATGTAGTGAGTTAAAAGTAAAAGTTGCCAAAAATATAAATAGTCAAGTAAAGTACAGATATCCAAAAAAAAGACTTAAGTAGTACAATAATAGATTTTTACTTAAGTAATTTATACCATCAGATAGTGATCCGTTTTTCATAAACATTTAATCCAGATCAAAATGATCCTCTGTTGTGTTCAATTCTGCTCCTTCAGGTGTGGTCCTTGTTTCTGGATGCAGTTTGACGTTTTTAAGACAAAACTGAATCAAATTTCTCACATAACACATCATATACTCCAACAAAGACTTTTGGTTGAAATATTGTCTTTATCTTTATAAAGTGAAGGGGGACTGAAATTGAATGGAGGACCAGGATTGAGACAGCACAATAATATTTAAATCTGGATTTCATGTTAAAAAAAACTGGGTTTTAGGAATAACGTGGCTATGTAAAACTTCTATACTATGTAAACATTCTATACTATTTAAACATTATATACTATGTAAACATTCTATGCTATGTAAACATTATATACAATGTAAACATTATATACAATGTAAACATTCTATGCTATGTAAACATTATATACAATGTAAACATGATATACTGTGTAAACATTCTATGCTATGTAAACATTCTATACTATGTAAACAGTCTATGGTATGTAAACATTCTATACTATGTAAACATTATATACAATGTAAACATTATATACAATGTAAACATTATATACTATGTAAACATTCTATGCAATGTAAACATTATATACAATGTAAACATTCTATGCTATGTAAACATTAAATACAATGTAAACATTATATACTGTGTAAACATTCTATGCTATGTAAACATTCTATACTATTAAAACATTCTATACTATGTAAACATTCTATACTATGTAAACATTCTATACTATTTAAACATTATATACTATGTAAACATTCTATGCTATGTAAACATTCTGTGCTATGTAAACATTATATACTATGTAAACATTCTATACTATGCAAACATTATATGCTATGCAAACATTATATACTATGTAAACATTATATACTATGTAAACATTCTATGCAATATAAACATTATATACTATGTAAACATTCTATGCAATATAAACATTATATACTATGTTAACATTATATACTATGTAAACATTGGGGCAAAATATGCAATACTCTTTGTGTTATTTCTTTGATTTTCTGTTCCCTGCCTTATCCATGATATCTTACAGATCTGACCAGAGCTCAAGGACGCTAGTCGGAAGCATTAACATGTGTCTATCTTTGAGCTGAACAATAACTAATAACATTCATGCTAGAATTGTTTTAGGGCCACAGTGTTGAGCGCTAACTTTTGTTGGTAGGAATCAGATAACACAAGCCCCATATTAATACCAGGTGATAACTTTAGTTGGTAGGAATCAGATAACACAAGCCCCATATTAATACCAGGTGATAACTTTAGTTGGTAGGAATCAGATAGCACAAGCCCCATATTAATACCAGGTGATAACTTTCGTTGGTAGGAATCAGATAACACAAGCCCCATATTAATACCAGGTGATAACTTTAGATGGTAGGAATCAGATAGCACAAGCCCCATATTAATACCAGGTGATAACTTTCGTTGGTAGGAATCAGATAGCACAAGCCCCATATTAATACCAGGTGATAACTTTCGTTGGTAGGAATCAGATAGCACAAGCCCCATATTAATACCAGGTGATAACTTTCGTTGGTAGGAATCAGATAACACAAGCCCCATATTAATACCAGGTGATAACTTTCGTTGGTAGGAATCAGATAGCACAAGCCCCATATTAATACCAGGTGATAACTTTCATTGGTAGGAATCAGATAACACAAGCCCCATATTAATACCAGGTGATAACTTTAGATGGTAGGAATCAGATAGCACAAGCCCCATATTAATACCAGGTGATAACTTTAGATGGTAGGAATCAGATAGCACAAGCCCCATATTAATACCAGGTGATAACTTTAGATGGTAGGAATCAGATAGCACAAGCCCCATATTAATACCAGGTGATAACTTTAGTTGGTAGGAATCAGATAGCACAAGCCCCATATTAATACCAGGTGATAACTTTAGATGGTAGGAATCAGATAGCACAAGCCCCATATTAATACCAGGTGATAACTTTAGTTGGTAGGAAACAGATAGCACAAGCCCCATATTAATACCAGGTGATAACTTTAGATGGTAGGAATCAGGTGATAACTTTAGATGGTTAGGAATCAGATAGCACAAGCCCCATATTAATACCAGGTGATAACTTTAGATGGTAGGAATCAGATAACACAAGCCCCATATTAATACCAGGTGATAACTTTAGATGGTAGGAATCAGATAGCACAAGCCCCATATTAATACCAGGTGATAACTTTAGTTGGTAGGAATCAGATAGCACAAGCCCCATATTAATACCAGGTGATAACTTTAGATGGTAGGAATCAGATAGCACAAGCCCCATATTAATACCAGGTGATAACTTTAGTTGGTAGGAAACAGATAGCACAAGCCCCATATTAATACCAGGTGATAACTTTAGATGGTAGGAATCAGGTGATAACTTTAGATGGTTAGGAATCAGATAGCACAAGCCCCATATTAATACCAGGTGATAACTTTAGATGGTAGGAATCAGATAACACAAGCCCCATATTAATACCAGGTGATAACTTTAGTTGGTTGGAAACATATAGCACAAGCCCCATATTAATATCAGGTGATAACTTTAGTTGGTAGGAATCAGATAGCACAAGCCCCATATTAATACCAGGTGATAACTTTAGATGGTAGGAATCAGATAGCACAAGCCCCATATTAATACCAGGTGATAACTTTAGTTGGTAGGAATCAGATAGCACAAGCCCCATATTAATACCAGGTGATAACTTTAGATGGTAGGAATCAGATAGCACAAGCCCCATATTAATACCAGGTGATAACTTTAGTTGGTAGGAATCAGACAGCACAAGCCCCATATTAATACCAGGTGATAACTTTAGATGGTAGGAATCAGATAACACAAGCCCCATATTAATACCAGGTGATAACTTTAGTTGGTAGGAATCAGATAGCACAAGCCCCATATTAATACCAGGTGATAACTTTCGTTGGTAGGAATCAGATAACACAAGCCCCATATTAATACCAGGTGATAACTTTAGATGGTAGGAATCAGATAGCACAAGCCCCATATTAATACCAGGTGATAACTTTAGATGGTAGGAATCAGATAGCACAAGCCCCATATTAATACCAGGTGATAACTTTAGATGGTAGGAATCAGATAGCACAAGCCCCATATTAATACCAGGTGATAACTTTAGTTGGTAGGAATCAGATAGCACAAGCCCCATATTAATACCAGGTGATAACTTTAGATGGTAGGAATCAGATAGCACAAGCCCCATATTAATACCAGGTGATAACTTTAGTTGGTAGGAAACAGATAGCACAAGCCCCATATTAATACCAGGTGATAACTTTAGATGGTAGGAATCAGGTGATAACTTTAGATGGTTAGGAATCAGATAGCACAAGCCCCATATTAATACCAGGTGATAACTTTAGATGGTAGGAATCAGATAACACAAGCCCCATATTAATACCAGGTGATAACTTTAGATGGTAGGAATCAGATAGCACAAGCCCCATATTAATACCAGGTGATAACTTTAGTTGGTAGGAATCAGATAGCACAAGCCCCATATTAATACCAGGTGATAACTTTAGATGGTAGGAATCAGATAGCACAAGCCCCATATTAATACCAGGTGATAACTTTAGATGGTAGGAATCAGGTGATAACTTTAGATGGTTAGGAATCAGATAGCACAAGCCCCATATTAATACCAGGTGATAACTTTAGATGGTAGGAATCAGATAACACAAGCCCCATATTAATACCAGGTGATAACTTTAGTTGGTTGGAAACATATAGCACAAGCCCCATATTAATATCAGGTGATAACTTTAGTTGGTAGGAATCAGATAGCACAAGCCCCATATTAATACCAGGTGATAACTTTAGATGGTAGGAATCAGATAGCACAAGCCCCATATTAATACCAGGTGATAACTTTAGTTGGTAGGAATCAGACAGCACAAGCCCCATATTAATACCAGGTGATAACTTTAGATGGTAGGAATCAGATAACACAAGCCCCATATTAATACCAGGTGATAACTTTAGTTGGTAGGAATCAGATAGCACAAGCCCCATATTAATACCAGGTGATAACTTTCGTTGGTAGGAATCAGATAACACAAGCCCCATATTAATACCAGGTGATAACTTTAGATGGTAGGAATCAGATAGCACAAGCCCCATATTAATACCAGGTGATAACTTTCGTTGGTAGGAATCAGATAGCACAAGCCCCATATTAATACCAGGTGATAACTTTCGTTGGTAGGAATCAGATAGCACAAGCCCCATATTAATACCAGGTGATAACTTTCGTTGGTAGGAATCAGATAACACAAGCCCCATATTAATACCAGGTGATAACTTTCGTTGGTAGGAATCAGATAGCACAAGCCCCATATTAATACCAGGTGATAACTTTCATTGGTAGGAATCAGATAACACAAGCCCCATATTAATACCAGGTGATAACTTTAGAAGGTAGGAATCAGATAGCACAGGCCCCATATTAATACCAGGTGATAACTTTAGTTGGTAGGAATCAGATAGCACAGGCCCCATATTAATACCAGGTGATAACTTTAGATGGTAGGAATCAGATAGCACAAGCCCCATATTAATACCAGGTGATAACTTTAGTTGGTAGGAATCAGATAGCACAAGCCCCATATTAATACCAGGTGATAACTTTAGATGGTAGGAATCAGATAGCACAAGCCCCATATTAATACCAGGTGATAACTTTAGATGGTAGGAAACAGATAGCACAAGCCCCATATTAATACCAGGTGATAACTTTAGATGGTAGGAATCAGGTGATAACTTTAGATGGTTAGGAATCAGATAGCACAAGCCCCATATTAATACCAGGTGATAACTTTAGATGGTAGGAATCAGATAGCACAAGCCCCATATTAATACCAGGTGATAACTTTAGATGGTAGGAATCAGATAGCACAAGCCCCATATTAATACCAGGTGATAACTTTAGATGGTAGGAATCAGATAGCACAAGCCCCATATTAATACCAGGTGATAACTTTAGATGGTAGGAATCAGATAGCACAAGCCCCATATTAATACCAGGTGATAACTTTAGATGGTAGGAATCAGATAGCACAAGCCCCATATTAATACCAGGTGATAACTTTAGATGGTAGGAATCAGATAGCACAAGCCCCATATTAATACCAGGTGATAACTTTAGATGGTAGGAATCAGATAACACAAGCCCCATATTAATACCAGGTGTAAATGGGGTCAATAAGAGTTGTTGTGGTTGTTATTCCAGAGATGGAGTTCAGGCTGAGAACTGCAGAGAACCAGGTGAAGCTACTGAAGGCTGAGAATCAAGGTAAAACAAGAGATTTTGGTGAATCTGTGATTTGGGTAATATATTAGAACCAATATTGTGTATTTATTTATTGATCGTTCCGTATGATTTCAATCACTTCCTGATTGCACCCGTTTTGATTTGAACAAACCTTCAGTGTTTGCCCGTGGTGGAAGTGGTCCGAAAGGGACACGTTGAACCTCAATGCCAAAACATTCAGGACATAGAGGTGTTCCAAGTTGACCCATGTTGCATACCCCACCCTACCCCACCCATACCCCACCCCACCCTACCCCACCCATACCCCACCCTACCATGAGACTTCCATGTCTTCATCAGTTGACCCATGTTGCATACCCCACCCTACCATGAGACTTCCATGTCTTCATCACCGAAAAACAATCATGGAGGACTTTGAAATCATTTGAAAGCTGACAAACAGGGTTGTTAAACTATTCTATGATTTATTTTATTTTTATGTTTAACGTTGAATTTTTAACATGAATTATATTAAAACGCATTCACTACGATTTTTCTCATTTTCCTAAATGATGTACCGTAGACCCTATTTGACATAATCAGAGGTGTCTGTGTTGTGCCTGTCACCGGTTTAGACACAGCAGACTGTTAAATAGAGAATGGGTGTGATTTCAATCATAGAAATATAATGAAAAGAATGGACCTATCCCTTTAGACCACTGTATGTTAGCTGGCACCACATTTCACATTTACATTGAATAGAAACTTTAACTTCCATTTACTACCAGAAAGATGACTCCCGGTCCACCCACTGTTGGATGTCAGCTTGAATGTGAAAGTCAATTCTATTATCTATGTTCCTATTTATTTATTAATGTGTGTATTCATTTATCCATACGTTGTGTTTTATTAATCGATTAGTGTATTCATTGATGGATTGAGCTCTCTGGTTCCAGCCCTGGAGCTGAGGACTCTAGACGTCAGCTCCAACTACTCTCAGAGCCAGGTGGGACTACAGAAGACTGAGCTGGAGGAGCTGAAGAGACAGAACACAGGTAGAGGAGAAGAAGAGAGAGAACACAGGTAGAGAAGAGAGAGAACACAGGTAGAGGAGAAGAAGAGAGAAAACACATGTAGAGGAGAAGAAGAGAGAGAACACAGGTAGAGGAGAAGAAGAGAGAAAACACATGTAGAGGAGAAGAAGAGAGAACACAGGTAGAGGAGAAGAAGAGCGATAACAAAGGTAGAGGAGAAGAAGAGAGAGAACACGGGTAGAGGAGAAGAAGAGAGAGAACACGGGTAGAGGAGAAGAAGAGAGAGAACACGGGTAGAGGAGAAGAAGAGCGATAACAAAGGTAGAGGAGAAGAAGAGAGAGAACACAGGTAGAGGAGAAGAGAGAGAACACGGGTAGAGGAGAAGAAGAGAGAGAACACAGGTAGAGGAGAAGAAGAGAGAGAACACGGGTAGAGGAGAAGAAGAGAGAGAACACGGGTAGAGGAGAAGAAGAGAGAGAACACAGGTAGAGGACAAGAAGAGGGAGAACACAGGTAGAGATGGAGGATGAGCTGAAGAGAGAGAAAAGGTATAGGTAGAGGATGAGCTGAGGACAGAGAATAGGTAGAGGACTGGAGGACAGAGAACAGGTAGAGGACTGGATGACAGAGAACAGGTAGAGGAGGAGCTGAGGACAGAGAACAGGTAGAGGAATGGAGGACAGAGAACACATAGAGGACTGGAGGACAGAGAACAGGTAGAGGACTGGAGGACAGAGAACAGGTAGAGGACTGGAGGACAGAGAACAGGTAGAGGACTGGAGGACAGAGAACAGGTAGAGGACTGGAGGACAGAGAACAGGTAGAGGACTGGAGGACAGAGAACAGGTAGAGGACTGGAGGACAGAGAACAGGTAGAATACTGGAGGACAGAGAACAGGTAGAGGACTGGAGGACAGAGAACAGGTAGAGGACTGGAGGACAGAGAACAGGTAGAGGACTGGAGGACAGAGAACAGGTAGAGGACTGAAGGACAGAGAACAGGTAGAGGACTGGAGGACAGAGAACAGGTAGAAGACTGGAGGACAGAGAACAGGTAGAGGACTGGAGGACAGAGAACAGGTAGAGGACTGGAGGACAGAGAACAGGTAGAGGACTGGAGGACAGAGAACAGGTAGAGGACTGGAGGACAGAGAACAGGTAGAGGACTGGAGGACAGAGAACAGGTAGAGGACTGGAGGACAGAGAACAGGTAGAGGAGTGGAGGACAGAGAACAGGTAGAGGAGTGGAGGACAGAGAACAGGTAGAGGAGTGGAGGACAGAGAACAGGTAGAGGAGTGGAGGACAGAGAACAGGTAGAGGAGTGGAGGACAGAGAACAGGTAGAGGAGTGGAGGTTAGGCTGCCATAGTAACTAAAGCATTACAACCACAGTGTTGTCTGACCATTTAAACCATTCTTGTTGGTTTCTGACCAATGTGTGTTTTTGTTTGTTTCCTCTTACAGAACGGAAGGTAGCGTTCTCTGTTACTTTGGGAGTTGGTGGTTACTATGGTGGTTACTATGGACCCACATCCACTACCCTGGTCTACAAGGACATCCTGACAAACATCGGCATGGTATGGTATGGTAATGGTTAGGTATGGTAGTGCAGCTGTTAGGTATGGTAGAGCAGCTGTTAGGTATGGTAGATCAGCTGTTAGGTATGGTAGAGCAGCTGTTAGGTATGGTAGATCAGCTGTTAGGTATGGTAGAGTAGCTGTTAGGTATGGTAGATCAGCTGTTAGGTATGGTAGAGTAGCTGTTAGGTATGGTAGAGCAGCTGTTAGGTATGGTAGAGTAGCTGTTAGGTATGGTAGAGTAGCTGTTAGGTATGGTAGATCAGCAGCAGTCTAACTAATCCTCTTCATCTACTGTCTAACTAATCCTCTTCATCTACTGTCTAACTAAACCTCTTCATCTACTGTCTAACTAAACCTCTTCATCTACTGTCTAACTAATCCTCTTCATCTACTGTCTAACTAAACCTCTTCATCTACTGTCTAACTAAACCTCTTCATCTACTGTCTAACTAAACCTCTTCATCACCATCTACTGTCTAACTAATCCTCTTCATCTACTGTCTAACTAAACCTCGTCATCTACGGTCTAACTAATTCTCTTCATCTACTGTCTAACTAAACCTCTTCATCTACTGTCTAACTAAACCTCTTAATCTACTGTCTAACTAATCCTCTTCATCTACCATCTACTGTCTAACTAAACCTCTTCATCTACTGTCTAACTAAACCTCTTCCTCTCCATCTACTGTCTAACTAAACCTCTTCATCTACTGTCTAACTAAACCTCTTCATCTACTGTCTAACTAATCCATAAAATAGAAGACACTCAGTAACCAGTAATGGTCAGAGAAGAAGAAGAGAGGAGAGAGTCTTAACAGTAACCAGTAAACTCAGTAACCATGTAACGGCGTTCCTCTTCATCCGAAGAGGAGGAGCAGGGATTAAACCAAAATGCAGCGTTGCGATTTGACATGATATTTATTAAATAAACCGAAAACACGAAGAACACTTGAAAAGATACAAAACAACAAACGACGTAGACTGACCTGAACGTAAGAACTTACATGAAACACGAAGAATGCACGAACAGGAAAACAGACTACACAAAACCGAACGAACAAACAAACCGAGACAGTCCCGTGTGGCGCGACAAACACAGACACAGGAGACAACCACCCACAACAATCAATGTGAAAACACCTACCTTAATATGGCTCTCAATCAGAGGAAACGTAAACCACCTGCCTCTAATTGAGAACCATATCAGGTCACCCATTAACCAACATAGAAACACATAACATAGACTGCCCACCCAAACTCACGTCCTGACCGACTAACACATACAAAATAACAGAAAACCGGTCAGGAACGTGACAAACCAGTAAACTCAGTAACCAGTAAACTCAGTAACCAGTAAGGGTCAGAGAAGAAGAAGAGAGGAGAGAGTCTTAACAGTTCAGTATTTTTAATGGTTGTAGTACAGCATGACAAAGCATAGGCGGACATCACTCATTCAGTCATTCACATACAGCAGTTAGTAAGTTATTTCCCTGATGTTTCAAAGATGCAATTATGGTTTAGTAGGGCATGCTTAGTGAGCAGAAAGTAGGTTTGCCAAATTCTAGAAACTTTATTTCCCCCAAAAGTCCAAGGTTTTTCCAGAAACTCAGGTTGAAAGATTCCCAGAATCTGAATGTAGGGAATCTGGAATCCTTCAACCGGGATTTCTAGAAAAATTGCAAGCGTTGCAGAGAGGACATAAAAACACATTTTAGTCTTCATTTTAGGATGAAAGTAGAATAGAACTAGAAGCAGTATCTGAACATCAACGTTGGGTTCCATTCCACTTCAATTCCAGGCAATTCAGATACTACACTGAAATTGAATTCATCCCAACCCTGCTGGACAAACAGTAGTTGTGAAACTATTTTGTCTAGATTGGCTTTTGATCTGCAAACTTTTCCCCAACAGGAAATATGAATATGTAAATTAAGATATTATTTCCCATGACAAACAGTTACCTAAACATTTAACATATAGAAATGTGCTGTATGAAATCAGGTAACACATGAAATCAGGTTACACATGAAATCAGGTAACACATGAAATCAGATAACACGTGAAATCAGGTAACACATGAAATCAGGTAACACATGAAATCAGGTAACACATGAAATCAGGTAACACAAGAAATCGGGTAACACATGAAATCAGTAACACAAGAAATCGGGTAACACATGAAATCAGGTAACACATGAAATCAGTAACACATGAAATCAGGTTACACATGAAATCAGGTTACACATGAAATCAGGTTACACATGAAATCAGGTTACACATGAAATCAGATTACACTTGAAATCAGGAAACACAAGAAATCAGGTAACACAAGAAATCAGGTTACACATGAAATCAGGTTACACATGAAATCAGGTTACACGTGAAATCAGGTTACACGTGAAATCAGGAAACACATGAATTCAGGTAACACATGAATTCAGGTAACACATGAAATCAGGTAACACATGAAATCAGGTAACACATGAAATCAGGTAACACATGAAATCAGGTAACACATGAAATCAGGTAACACATGAAATCAGGTAACACATGAAATCAGGTAACACATGAAATCAGGTAACACATGAAATCAGGTTACACATGAATGTGTGTAGTTCAAGGTGGAAACATTGCTAATGTCTGAACAGTGAACATGCAGGTTGAATGAGTTTGACATCTCTTTCCAGAAACAAAGTGTGGATAGAAAAACTGCAACAGCCTACCAACTAGTAAGCTTACTATTCCCTATGCAGCGCACTACTTTTTACAAGGGCCCATAGGGCTCTATAGGGAACAATCAAAAGTAGTGCCCTATACTGGGAATAGGCTTCCATTGGGACACAACCTGTAAATATAAATGGCCACCATTTTTTTACAACCACATAACCTTAGGTTTGTGTGCTAATTATCTACGCTTCCCCCAAAGTGTACACTCCCCGCTTCCCCCCCCCCCCCCAACTCCCCGATTTAAAAAAGTAATACACAGACATCAGCATTCAGCTACTAGGTTTACAAAATATCATACACAGTGATGAACCTTTATACGGTCCGTCTAGATAGTACAATGGTAAGGGCACTATTCCCTACGTAGTGCACTACTTTTGACCCGAGTCCTATAAGCCCTTGTAGTGCACTATAGAGGGAAAAGGCCATTTGGGATATAAATTCCCTCCTTTTTTTGGTTTTGTAAACGGTTGACATTCAGAGCCCAGCCCCCTCATCTGAGGGTTGGTCATGTGACCATACCGCCTGTCACGTATTCAGAGATGGGGAGAGAGGGAGAGAGAGAGAGAAAGAGAGAGAGAGAAAGAGAGAGGGGGAGCGAGCAGAGGGGGAGAGAGAGACAGACAGACAGACAGAGGGAGAGAGAGACAGAGAGAGAGACAGAGAGGGCGAGACAGAGAGGGAGAGACAGAGACAGAGGGAGGGAGAGAATGAGGGAGAGAGACAGAGGGAGGGAGAGAATGAGGGAGAGAGACAGAGAGAGGGAGAGACAGAGAGGGAGAGACAGAGGGAGGGAGATAATGAGGGAGAGAGAGAGACAGAGAGAGAGAGACAGAGGGAGAGACAGACAGAGAGAGAGTAACAAATAAAACCTTCCACTGACTGATCAGCCAAATAATAACACAATCAACATGACTGTACCTTTCAGCCAACTCTGGAGTGTGTGTGTACCTACATCCTCTTTTCTGTAAACACACCCATTCCCTCCACATTCCTCTTTTTCACACCCCACATCAATACCATACAGAATCAATAATCATAGTGATAACATCACAAATAAATAACACATCAAAACAAATCAATTATCAATGAAAACAAATAAATGATCAATGAAAACAAGTAAATAATGGACATTCAAATATAATAGTTACTTAAATACTATATTAACGCAAGCAGGTTGGCTTTGAGTCCGGAGATTGTCATTGCGTGAGGCTTCTTGCAGTTTGGTGATGTCCAGTTCGTCCCTCGTTGTGTGGTCGCTGTACTTGCACAGCGTACTGTAGGTTAATTTAAAAAAAGCTTAACAGTCATTTGGGACCTGTTATGACATCACTTGTATGTCCTCCAGCGTGTCACATGTTCTCTGTGATGTCACACAGGCACTTTGTGATGTCATAGAGGTTCCTTATTTATGATGCCACAGAGGCTCTCCATGATGTCACAGGAGATTAGAACCGTCTTGTTTCATCCGTCTCATCTCTCATCTCTCTCTCCTTTCAATTGTGCTTCTACTTTCTTTTTGTCACTACGTGGACGTGTTGCAGTTCACACATTCATTCCCCACTCAGCCTGGTGACTGACTGATTGGCTGGCAACCCTGTGTAGTGGGTCTAGAGGTCAGAATTGAAAGGTCAACCGACAGGTTGTTATAGGGGTCAGAGATCGTTGGTTCAGTTCAGAGCGAGGTGAGTGTGCGGAACAGCTGTGTGAGGCAGAAGACGGAAGCAGTGAGGGCGGTACACTGCTTTGCAAGGAGCTTGGTGCTGAGGTCATGACAGCTCCGCCTCCCGCTCGCCCTCTCCGCCGCCAGCACAAACTCCCGGTACGTTCTGGCCACGTCCGCCAGCCCCGCCAGTGCCTCGGCATTCCTCCGGTCGCACCGGTCGCACCCAGAGAACCACAGGCACATGCCGGCCATGCCCACCAGGGTCCTGAAGCTGTCGGAGAGGGAGAAGAGCATCTCGTCTGGGGTCTGCCCAACCCGGACCACCTTTTGACAGCCAGCCATCAGCCTCCGGGCCTCCCCGTGGAGAAGACGCTTGTTCTCTGAGAAGTGGGTGGCGCAGGTCTCCCTGGGGTGCCTCCCCCCTCTCCCCCCCATCCTCCCCCCCTGCAGGAGGGTGAGAAGCTCGTCCACGTCGCTCCGGATGGTCTGGAACCCTGCGGGGGGCGGTGGGAAGCGGCGGTGGCGTAGTCGGCTGATATCATCATGGAGACTTGACTGGGACAAGAAGCAGTTGGACGGGGAAAGGAGCGGGGAGAGGAGTGGGGAGAGCTCCATGGAGGAGGAGGGGGGCAGGACGGAGTGAGGGAAGGAGGGAGAGAGGAGGGAGGAGGGAGGGGAGGAGGAGAGGAAAGAGGAGAGAGGAGGAGAGGTCGTGAGGGGGAGGGCCAGCGCAGAGGAAGAGGGTTGGGAGGCGGGAGGAGAACTTGTCCGGCAGGAGAACTCGTAAACTGTCAACTCATCGTCGAAGCTGTCACCCCCGCTGAAACAGTTGGTATAAACCAGCGGTGGCGGACACCTGCATGCCTCCAGGGGCGTCTGCACCCCCTCCAGGACCGCCTCGCACCCAGACGCCAGCACCGAGCTACACCCAAAATCAGGCTTTGCCGGCGAATAGGATTCCATGTGGGCCTGGTTGGGCTGGGTCTCACAGGTGGAGGTGAAGACTCCACAGCCTGTAGTCAGAGTGTTCAGCAGGCCTGCCTCCTCGCCTGGGGGTTTACAGAAGCTGTTGCTCCCAAATGGCCGTCCTCTCATGTTATAACCAGGGAAGCTGTGCCCCGGTCCGTTCAGACTCTGTGTGGTCACCACTATAGCAGAGGGGCAGGAAGACAACGGAGCGGACATTTTGGGGCCTGAAAGGGGTTCAGGGTATGGCTCTGGCTTGGGTTCTACTCTGATGGGGTGAGGATTAGAAGAAGAGGAATTCAGACTCTGTGTGGTTACCACTAAAGCAGGGGGATAAGAAGACGACAAGGTGGCCATTTTGTAGCGTATGGATAGTGGTTCATGGTCTGGTTTGGGCTCTACGCGTATGGGCATGGGAGAGGAAGGACAGGAAGGTAATGGGGCGGCCATTTTGGAGCGTATGGATAGTGGTTCATGGTCTGGTTTGGGCTCTACGCGTATGGGCATGGGAGAGGAAGCACAGGAAGGTAATGGGGCGGCCATTTTGTGGATAGTGGGGTCTGGGGAGAGTAGTTCAGAGACTGGTTTGGGCTCCAGACAGATAGGAGGGGCAGTTTCCACTGTAGCAATGGGACAGGTAGGCAACTTGACAACCAATTTGGGATCTGGTTTGGACTCTAGAGAGATGGGTGCTAAAGGGGGAGTTAGGGAGGATCCGTAGACCATCACAACCTTCTCGACCACCTCCTTGACCTCCGAAACCGTCAACCTCGTGATTTCCGCCCCGGCCGTCTCCACAACAACCTCGCCAACCTCCGATTCTGTCAGCGTAACCTCGGAATCATCCGACTCTGCCAACGCCACCCCGGAATCTTTCAAATCCTCCACTGTCGCCACCTTTGTGACATCGTCTTCCTTGATGGTTTTGGTGGTGACCATTACCTCAGTCTTGTTGCTGGTGGTCTCCGGAGAGGGGCTCCTGTTTGGGCTTCCCACCCCAGAGAGGGTGAGGGTTTCCTGGGAGCGAGATAAATAGAGGGGCAAGCTCTGGATCTTCCCCCGTAATGTGGAGGCCGAGAGACTTTGCCCGATGATGCCCGGTGAGCAAGGCCGGAGGAGGAAGCCTGTTGTAGGTGATATGGGAGACTCTTTAGGAATGTTAGCCATAGCTGAGTTGGCATTAGCTGAATTAGCATTAGTCATAGCTAAGTTAGCATTACCTGTAGAATCATTGCTAGTTGTAAGGTAATGAATTATAGCATTAGCTTCATTGTTAGCCGTAGACAAATCGGCATTAGCTATAGTGTTAGCCGGAACAGATTTGATGCTATTTGTATCTTTGTGACTAGCAGTGGCTAAATTAGAGTCAGAGCTAACTGTAGTCTCAGTGTTAGCCATGACAGAATGAATGTTGGCTGTAGCTACAATGTTAGCCGTAGCAACATCAGTGTTATCAGTAACAGAATTAGTGCTAACTATAGCTTCATCATTGTCAGTTTCTGCTTTCCTTTGGCTTGTCAGGTCTTGGTGACTGATAGTGAGTTTTCTATGGACTTGAGTCAAGCAGCTAATGTCCTTCTCTCCGTCTGAGAGTGTGAAGGGTTGAGACCCCACATTCCCATCCTTGCTATCCCTCTCTCCCCTCTCCGTGTGGAGGATGGAGGGGGCTGGGAAGGGTGGCAGTGGAGAGGTGGGGGGAGGAGGAGCAGAAAGGGGAGTCACGCTCTCCTCACCACCAGCCACGCCTTGTTCACCCCCCGTGTCCCTCCCACACACACCTGGATGGGAGATACTTATTTGGGGTACGAAAGAAGCTTCCCGATCCTCGTCTTTCGTTAGACACAGAGGTCGTCTACTAAACTGGGACTCCCTAACAGAGGGTGGACCTTCAGAAATGAGCGAGGGCTGTCTCTGCTCTCTGTCGCTCTCCCTCTCCTCCCCCGTTTCCTCCCCCCTCTGCCCCTCCTCCTCCTTAATCTCAGTCAGAAACATGTGACATGTGAACGGTCCTGCCCCTGCTTCTCCACCCCCCTCCCCTTCCTCCATCTCTCCCTCCACCTCCTCCCCGTCTCCTCTCCGATCAATGTTCTCCTTGCCGTCTGGTTCTACTCTACAGCGGACAGCCGTGATGGAGAGGGAGGCTGCCGTCACCAGGGCGGTGACCGATTTGGACTCCATCACGTCGGGCTCTGTCTCCATGGACTGCCGCCTGCTCCTGGAGCTCCTATGGAGGTCAGCCTTCGGGTTATCAGGCGCCCGTGGATCTCCCTTTGGGTTACCAAGCACACGTGGCTCTCCAGGTCCCCGATGGGACCCCTCTGGGCTGGGCTTGGTGAGGATAGGCTTGGACTCGAGCTGGGACGCCTCACCCTCGGCATGGCTCAGAGAGGAGACAGTAGGACATGGGTTCTGGCTCTGCTCAGAGGGTTCTGGGTCCAGACTCAGCTGCTGGCTTTCGTCTGAGCTCTCTGTCCGGTTCTGTGCCCGGTCCGGATACTGATCAGGAACGTGATCTGGGTTCCAGTCCATGTTCCGCTCCTGGTTTTGGTCCGGTCCAGGGTAGGAGACTGTTGAGGTGAAGTCGGTCTGCATGAAGGAACGCCGTTTCTTCGATCTTTTCCTAGAGAACCTGGAGAACATCTCTCCTCCTCCTTCGTTGGTCTCTCCCTCTCTACCCTCCTCTCTTTCATGCCTCGTTCCTTCAGCCAGGCTGATTCTGATGTCACTCAGGCTCACAGTTTGCTGCGTCATTCCACTCGTCATCTCGGCTGAAAAATCTGAAAAAAAATGACAACTTTATGTGAGGAAAGAAATCAGAACAAACCTAACATAATAAAGTGCATAACCCCACCAACCTCTGGACATCTAAGAGGAACTAACTCTTACACCTTACAGTACAGTAATAACCCCACCAACCTCTGGACATCTAAGAGGAACTAACTCTTACACCTTACAGTACAGTAATAACCCTGACACACCTCTGGACACAGTCCCTGATGTTGGGTCTTCAGGCGAGGCGAACCGATCCTTCGCATCAAAGAACTCCTCGTCAGAACTGCTGTCTCCGAACCCTGGAGGCGGCTGGAGGATGGGCACGGGCTCCAGGGTTAGGAGCGCCCCCTGCTCTTCCTCCTCACCACCACCCTCCTCTTCCTCAGGCTCAGGGTGAGGGTGGGTGAGGCTGCGGGTGCTATCAGGGGTAACATTAGGGCAGATATTGTAGTAATGCCTTGCGTCTTTCTGCTCGAAGGTAAACACACAGTCCATAAGTGAGGAGGAGGAGGAACGAGGACGTCCGGAAACGGAAAATACCTCCTGTCCAGTTCCTTCATTACTCCTCCTCCTCTCTTCCCTCTTCTCCTCCTCGTCCTCATCATCACTCGCCTCCGGAGGACTGGGGAGGTACTCCAGCATGAGAGAGAGCTCAGCGTAGTTCAGGTTCTCAGAGGGGTCAACCACGGGGGTCACAGGTTCAGAGTTCACGGAGTCAGGGGTCATGGGAGAATGGTGAGGGTTGACCCAAGCTCCGTTGCCTGATCTCCTCCCTCTTCCCCGTCCTCTGCACTCTCCTCCCCCTCCTCCTCTTCTCCACTCTCCTCTCCACTCTCCTCCTACCCCTCCTCTCCACTCTCCTGACACCCATCCTCCTCCATCTCCTCTCCACTCTCCTGCCCCTCCTTGGGGTGAGGATGCACCCCCTCGTGGGTGTGGCTGGGGATGGGGGGGCTCCACTGTGAGGCGGAAGGGAGGGTGAGGGTGGGAGGAAGAGCAGGCGATCAGGTCATCTTCCTCCAGAGCATCCAGGGAGTCACTGGAGATGCTGGTCATGAAACGAGAGTCAGTACGACACGAGTCTGACGCCTCCTCTGATACGGACGGGTGCTCTTCTGTCGTAGCTCCCCCAACCTCCCCTCCTCCTCTCTCCTCCTCTCCTTTCCTCTCCCCTCCACCTCTCTCCTCCTCTCCTTTCCTTTCCCGTCCTCCTCTCTCCTCCTCTCCTTTCCCCTCCCCTCCTCTTTCCTTCTTTGCTCTCTCGTCCTCTCCTTCTCTGCCGTCTTCCTGCATTCCTCCGTTCTCTGCTCCTCGTTGTTTCTCGGACTTCGCCTCTTCTCCAGCTTCAGTGTCTTTCTTTCTCTGGTCCCCAATTCCTCCCACCTTCTCCTCAATTGTCTCCTTCTCTCTGTTTTTTCTCAGTGGAGACATAGTTCCGTATTTCATATTTTTCTCTTGTTCTCCTTCTCCCTTCTCCTTCTTTTTCCTCTCCTCTCTCTCCTTCCTCTCTTTCCTCTCCTCTTTCCTCTCCTCCATAATCCGGCGTAGACCGACAGGGTCTGATGTGGTTCGCTTGTTGTTATGGGATACGAGGGAGATGAGAGTGTCCATGTCCATGTCTGAGGAATCGTCCGAGTCACTGCCACACCTCGACACATAACCTATAGACACACACCATGACAACATGAAACCTGGAACACATAACCTATAGACACACACCATGACAACATGAAACCTGGAACACATAACCTATAGACACACACCATGACAACATGAAACCTGGAACACATAACCTATAGACACACACCATGACAACATGAAACCTGGAACACATAACCTATAGAAACACACCATGACAACATGAAACCTGGAACACACAACCTATAGACACACACCATGACAACATGAAACCTGGAACACATAACCTATAGACACACACCATGACAACATGAAACCTGGAACACATAACCTATAGACACACACCATGACAACATGAAACCTGGAACACATAACCTATAGACACACACCATGACAACATGAAACCTGGAACACATAACCTACAGAAACACACCATTACAACATGAAACCTGTAACACATTACATCATGAAAAAACACTTCTGCAACTTGATTTTCATGATAGGTTTACTTATTTAACAGCTTACAGTATATACTGCACTATCTGACACACAGACACAACCTAGTTCTACTGTCTAACACACAGATACAACCTAGTTCTACTGTCTGACACACAGATACAACCTAGTTCTACTGTCTGACACACAGATACAACCTAGTTCTACTGTCTGACACAGATACAACCTAGTTCTACTGTCTGACACAGATACAACCTAGTTCTACTGTCTGACACAGATACAACCTAGTTCTACTGTCTGACACAGATACAACCTAGTTCTACTGTCTGACACACATACAACCTAGTTCTACTGTCTGACACACAGATACAACCTAGTTCTACTGTCTGACACACAGATACAACCTAGTTCTACTGTCTGACACACAGACACAACCTAGTTCTACTGTCTGACACACATACAACCTAGTTCTACTGTCTGACACACAGATACAACCTAGTGCTACTGTCTGACCCACAGATACAACCTAGTTCTACTGTCTGACACACAGATACAACCTAGTTCTACTGTCTGACCCACAGATACAACCTAGTTCTACTGTCTGACCCACAGATACAACCTAGTTCTACTGTCTGACACACAGATACAACCTAGTTCTACTGTCTGACACACAGATACAACCTAGTTCTACTGTCTAACACAGATACAACCTAGTTCTACTGTCTGACACAGATACAACCTAGTTCTACTGTCTAACACACAGATACAACCTAGTTCTACTGTCTGACACAGATACAACCTAGTTCTACTGTCTGACACAGATACAACCTAGTTCTACTGTCTAACACACAGATACAACCTAGTTCTACTGTCTAACACAGATACAACCTAGTTCTACCGTCTAACACACAGATACAACCTAGTTCTACTGTCTGATACAGACACAACCTAGTTCTACTGTCTGACACACAGATACAACCTAGTTCTACTGTCTAACACAGACACAACCTAGTTCTACTGTCTGACACAGATACAACCTAGTTCTACTGTCTAAAAGCACTTCCGGGTTGGAGCGAGTAGTCGCATTTCGCTTCGCTCCACAGGTAGTATTACATTTAATTTCATTTCATTACAGTGCAACGGTTTGATTTGTCTGATCTTAGCTAGCTACATAGCCGTCTTTGTATCAAAGATAATTGTGTAGTTTAGAGTAATTATCGAGGTTAGCTAGCCAGCTATTTTCGCACTTCTAAAGTAGTCAACACTGCTAGCTAGCCAGCTAGCCAACTTCTACCGAAGTTGCTATTCTACTGAATAGCAGCACTGTAGAAACTATTACATTACAACGGAACGCCTTGATTAGTGTAGTGTTAGCTAGCTACATAGTTGTCTTTGCTGTCTTTGTATCTAACATAATTGTGTAGTTTAGAGTAACTATCGAGGTTAGCTAGCCAGCTATTCTCGTCCGCCGCGCCACCGTTCTCCTACCTAGTCAACACTGCTAGCTAGCCAGCTAGCCAACTTCTACCGAATAGCAGCACTGTAGAAACTATTACATTACAACGGAACGCCTTGATTAGTGTAGTGTTAGCTAGCTACATAGTTGTCTTTGCTGTCTTTGTATCTAAGATAATTGTGTAGTTTAGAGTAATCATCGAGGTTACCTAGCCAGTTATCGAGGTTACCTAGCCAGCTACACTTTCAAACAAAGTCAACAACGCAGCCACTGCTAGCTAGCCTACTTCACCAGTCAGCAGTACTGTATCATTTTAATCATTTTAGTCAATAAGATTTTTGCAACGTAAGCTTAACTTTCTGAACATTCGAGACGTGTAGTCCACTTGTCATTCCAATCTCCTTTGCATTAGCGTAGCCTCTTCTGTAGCCTGTCAACTATGTGTCTGTCTATCCCTGTTCTCTCCTCTCTGCACAGACCATACAAACGCTTCACACCGCGTGGCCGCGGCCACCCTAACCTGGTGGTCCCAGCGCGCACGACCCACGTGGAGTTCCAGGTCTCCGGCAGCCTCTGGAACTGCCGATCTGCGGCCAACAAGGCAGAGTTCATCTCAGCCTATGCTTCCCTCCAGTCCCTCGACTTCTTGGCACTGACGGAAACATGGATTACCACAGATAACACTGCTACTCCTACTGCTCTCTCCTCGTCTGCCCACGTGTTCTCGCACACCCCGAGAGCTTCTGGTCAGCGGGGTGGTGGCACTGGGATCCTCATCTCTCCCAAGTGGTCATTCTCTCTTTCTCCCCTTACCCATCTGTCTATCGCCTCTTTTGAATTCCATGCTGTCACAGTTACCAGTCCTTTCAAGCTTAACATCCTTATCATTTATCGCCCTCCAGGTTCCCTCGGAGAGTTCATCAATGAGCTTGATGCCTTGATAAGCTCCTTTCCTGAGGACGGCTCACCTCTCACAGTTCTGGGTGACTTTAACCTCCCCACGTCTACCTTTGACTCATTTCTCTCTGCCTCCTTCTTTCCACTCCTCTCCTCTTTTGACCTCACCCTCTCACCTTCCCCCCCTACTCACAAGGCAGGCAATACGCTTGACCTCATCTTTACTAGATGCTGTTCTTCCACTAACCTCATTGCAACTCCCCTCCTAGTCTCCGACCACTACCTTGTATCCTTTTCCCTCTCGCTCTCATCCAACACTTCCCACACTGCCCCTACTCGGATGGTATCGCGCCGTCCCTACCTTCGCTCTCTCTCCCCCGCTACTCTCTCCTCTTCCATCCTATCATCTCTTCCCTCTGCTCAAACCTTCTCCAACCTATCTCCTGATTCTGCCTCCTCAACCCTCCTCTCCTCCCTTTCTGCATCCTTTGACTCTCTATGTCCCCTATCCTCCAGGCCGGCTCGGTCCTCCCCTCCTGCTCCGTGGCTCGACGACTCATTGCGAGCTCACAGAACAGGGCTCCGGGCAGCCGAGCGGAAATGGAGGAAAACTCGCTTCCCTGCGGACCTGGCATCCTTTCACTCCCTCCTCTCTACATTTTCCTCTTCTGTCTCCGCTGCTAAAGCCACTTTCTACCACTCTAAATTCCAAGCATCTGCCTCTAACCCTAGGAAGCTCTTTGCCACCTTCTCCTCCCTCCTGAATCCTCCTCCCCCCCCCCCTCCTCCCTCTCTGCAGATGACTTCGTCAACCATTTTGAAAAGAAGGTCGACGACATCCGATCCTCGTTTGCTAAGTCAAACGACACCGCTGGTTCTGCTCACACTGCCCTACCCTGTGCTCTGACCTCTTTCTCCCCTCTCTCTCCAGATGAAATCTCGCGTCTTGTGATGGCCGGCCGCCCAACAACCTGCCCGCTTGACCCCATCCCCTCCTCTCTTGTCCAGACCATTTCCGGAGACCTTCTCCCTTACCTCACCTCGCTCATCAACTCATCCTTGACCGCTGGCTACGTCCCTTCCGTCTTCAAGAGAGCGAGAGTTGCACCCCTTCTGAAAAAACCTACACTCGATCCCTCCGATGTCAACAACTACAGACCAGTATCCCTTCTTTCTTTTCTCTCCAAAACTCTTGAACGTGCCGTCCTTGGCCAGCTCTCCTGCTATCTCTCTCAGAATGACCTTCTTGATCCAAATCAGTCAGGTTTCAAGACTAGTCATTCAACTGAGACTGCTCTTCTCTGTATCACGGAGGCGCTCCGCACTGCTAAAGCTAACTCTCTCTCCTCTGCTCTCATCCTTCTAGACCTATCGGCTGCCTTCGATACTGTGAACCATCAGATCCTCCTCTCCACCCTCTCCGAGTTGGGCATCTCCGGCGCGGCCCACGCTTGGATTGCGTCCTACCTGACAGGTCGCTCCTACCAGGTGGCGTGGCGAGAATCTGTCTCCTCACCACGCGCTCTCACCACTGGTGTCCCCCAGGGCTCTGTTCTAGGCCCTCTCCTATTCTCGCTATACACCAAGTCACTTGGCTCTGTCATAACCTCACATGGTCTCTCCTATCATTGCTATGCAGACGACACACAATTTTTTTTTTTTTTTTTTTTAACCTTTATTTAACTAGGCAAGTCAGTTAAGAACA
This sequence comes from Salvelinus alpinus, assembly GCF_045679555.1. Taxonomy (NCBI): domain Eukaryota; kingdom Metazoa; phylum Chordata; class Actinopteri; order Salmoniformes; family Salmonidae; genus Salvelinus; species Salvelinus alpinus. The sequence continues at coordinate 85,878,711 of NC_092091.1, read as the reverse complement.
AATTCTTATTTTCAATGACGGCCTAGGAACAGTGGGTTAACTGCCTGTTCAGGGGCAGAACGACAGATTTGTACCTTGTCAGCTCGGGGATTTGAACTTGCAACCTTTCGGTTACTAGTCCAACGCTCTAACCACTAGGCTACCCTGCCGCCCCGGTCCTATTAATTAATCTTCTCCTTTCCCCCTTCTGATGACCAGGTGGCGAATCGCATCTCTGCATGTCTGGCAGACATATCAGTGTGGATGACGGATCACCACCTCAAGCTGAACCTCGGCAAGACAGAGCTGCTCTTCCTCCCGGGGAAGGACTGCCCGTTCCATGATCTCGCCATCACGGTTGACAACTCCATTGTGTCCTCCTCCCAGAGCGCTAAGAACCTTGGCGTGATCCTGGACAACACACTGTCGTTCTCAACTAACATCAAGGCGGTGGCCCGTTCCTGTAGGTTCATGCTCTACAACATCCTCAGAGTACGACCCTGCCTCACACAGGAAGCGGCGCAGGTCCTAATCCAGGCACTTGTCATCTCCCGTCTGGATTACTGCAACTCGCTGTTGGCTGGGCTCCCTGCCTGTGCCATTAAACCCCTACAACTCATCCAGAACGCCGCAGCCCGTCTGGTGTTCAACCTTCCCAAGTTCTCTCACGTCACCCCGCTCCTCCGCTCTCTCCACTGGCTTCCAGTTGAAGCTCGCATCCGCTACAAGACCATGGTGCTTGCCTACGGAGCTGCGAGGGGAACGGCACCTCCGTACCTTCAGGCTCTGATCAGGCCCTACACCCAAACAAGGGCACTGCGTTCATCCACCTCTGGCCTGCTCGCCTCCCTACCTCTGAGGAAGTACAGTTCCCGCTCAGCCCAGTCAAAACTGTTCGCTGCTCTGGCACCCCAATGGTGGAACAAACTCCCTCACGACGCCAGGTCAGCGGAGTCAATCACCACCTTCCGGAGACACCTGAAACCCCACCTCTTTAAGGAATACCTAGGATAGGATAAAGTAACCCTTCTAACCCCCCCCCCCCCCCCCTTAAAAGAGTTAGATGCACTATTGTAAAGTGGTTGTTCCACTGGATATCATAAGGTGAATGCACCAATTTGTAAGTCGCTCTGGATAAGAGCGTCTGCTAAATGACTTAAATGTAAATGTAAATGTAACACACAGATTCAACCTAGTTCTACTGTCTGACACACAGATACAACCTAGTTCTACTGTCTGACACACAGATACAACCTAGTTCTACTGTCTGACACACAGATACAACCTAGTTCTACTGTCTGACACACAGACACAACCTAGTTCTACTGTCTGACACACAGATACAACCTAGTTCTACTGTCTGACACACAGATACAACTTAGTTCTACTGTCTGACACACAGATACAACTTAGTTCTACTGTCTGACACACAGATACAACCTAGTTCTACTATCTGACACACAGATACAACCTAGTTCTACTGTCTGACACACATATACAACTTAGTTCTACTGTCTGACACACAGATACAACCTAGTTCTACTATCTGACACACAGATACAACTTAGTTCTACTGTCTGACACACAGATACAACTTAGTTCTACTGTCTGACACACAGATACAACCTAGTTCTACTATCTGACACACAGATACAACTTAGTTCTACTGTCTGACACACAGATACAACCTAGTTCTACTGTCTGACACACAGACACAACCTAGTTCTACTGTCTGACACACAGATACAACTTAGTTCTACTGTCTGACACACAGATACAACCTAGTTCTACTGTCTGACACACAGATACAACCTAGTTCTACTGTCTGACACAGATACAACCTAGTTCTACTGTCTGACACACAGACACAACCTAGTTCTACTGTCTAACACACAGACACAACCTAGTTCTACTGTCTAACACACAGACACAACCTAGTTATACTGTCTAACATACAGACACAACCTAGTTCTACTGTCTGACACACAGATACAACCTAGTTCTACTGTCTGACCCACAGATACAACCTAGTTCTACTGTCTGACACACAGATACAACTTAGTTCTACTGTCTGACACACAGATACAACCTAGTTCTACTGTCTGACACACAGATACAACTTAGTTCTACTGTCTGACACACAGATACAACCTATTTCTACTGTCTGACACACAGATACAACCTAGTTCTACTGTCTGACACAGATACAACCTAGTTCTACTGTCTGACACACAGATACAACCTAGTTCTACTGTCTGACACAGATACAACCTAGTTCTACTGTCTGACACAGATACAACCTAGTTCTACTGTCTGACACACAGATACAACCTAGTTCTACTGTCTGACACACAGATACAACCTAGTTCTACTGTCTGACACACAGATACAACCTAGTTCTACTGTCTGACTGTCTCCTTCTTTTCTCTTCAACGATTTAATTATTGAAACATTCTAAACTGATATCATTAGAGTGGCAGATGTCGACTCACCAATTCAAACTCTTTATGGAAAATACATGTTACTTTTCAATTCCTTAATTGACTGAAAGGACGTTGTCCCTGTTGTGATTAGCCTGGTAGTGGGGTGGTATTGTACCTTCCTCAGCAGAGACTTGGTGTGTGTGTGTGTTTGTGTCCGTCTGTGGTAGCATACCCTCTAGCCTGGTAGTGGGGTGGTATTGTACCCTCCTCAGCAGAGACTTGGTGTGTGTGTGTGTTTGTGTTCGTGTGTGGTAGCATACCCTCCTCGGCGGACACGCGGTGCTGCTTGGCGTCCTGTGACCAGGGGAAGATGATGAGGCTGGGGTCCACTAGGGCACGACAGTACCCTGCCACCAGACAGGACAGTTCCTTAGCTGCTACTGACTCCAACAACAGGGTGATAGGCTGGGGAGTGAGAGAGAGTGAGAAGAGAGGAGGAGGAGAGGAGGGAGGGGGAAGAGAGAGAGGAGGAGAGGAGGAGAGGGAGAAGAGAGGAGGAGGAGAGGAGGGAGGGAGAAGAGAGAGAGGAGAGGGGGAGGGGAGAGAGGAGGAGAGGAGGGAGGGAGAAGAGAGAGAGGAGAGGGGGAGGGGAGTAGAGGAGAGCAGAGGATGGAGGGAGACGAGAGGAGGGGGAGAGGAGGGAGGGAGAAGAGAGGAGGAGGAGAGGAGAGAGAAGGAGAGAGGGGGAGGAGAGGGGGAGGGAGAAGAGAGAGAGGAGGAGCAGGGGAGGGGAGTAGAGGAGAGCAGAGGATGGAGGGAGATGAGAGGATGAGGAGAGGAGGGAGGGAGAAGAGAGGAGGAGGAGAGGAGAGAGGGGGAGGAGAGGGGGAGGGAGAAGAGAGAGAGGAGGAGCGGTGGAGGGGAGTAGAGGAGAGCAGAGGAGAGGAGGGGAGGGGAGCAGAGAGGAGAGGAGGGAGAAGGGACAAGAGAGGAGGAGGAGAGGAGAGAGGGAGAAGAGAGGAGGAGGAGAGGAGAGAGGGAGAAGAGAGAGGAGAGGGGGAGGGGAGTAGAGGAGAGCAGAGGATGGAGGGAGACGAGAGGAGGAGGAGAGGGGAGAAGAGAGGAGGAGGGAGGGAGAAGAGAGGAGGAGGAGAGGAGAGAAGGAGTGGGAAGAAAGAGAGGAGGAGAGGAGGGAGAAGAGAGAGAGGAGGAGAGAAGACGAGGCATCAGTGATAAAAACACGTCTTTCAGTAGTAGGAAACTAGCTTTTGGCGAAATTGGCTTTGTAGCGTGTGTGTGTGTGTGTGTGTGTGTGTGTGTGTGTGTGTGTGTGTGTGTGTGTGTGTGTCTGCTAGTCCGTGCGTGCGTGCATGTCTGTGTTTGTGTATCATACCTTGATGTCCTGTAGATATATCTTGACCAGACTGACACGGTCAGACTCTGGTAGCAGCTCTATGCGTGTGATACTGCTAAACTCTGTGAGGGTGGTCATGATGCTCAGTTTGTGGTTCACCACCTGACTGATACCGTACCGCGACCCCACCAACAGGGTCACCATCGACTCTCTGTCCTGGAGCTAAGGAGAGAGAGAGAGGGAGAGAAGAGAGGGAGAAGAGAGAGAATGACGTTCTCATAGACAGTTGAGGTCAGTTGAGTGTTTTTCTCGCCTAGAACTGTGGGTAAGGGTGGTGCATCATGGGAGTACTGAAGATCCATGTGGTTTCTTCCTTGGATCTGTGGGTAAGGGTGGTGCATCATGGGAGTACTGAAGATCCAGGTGGTTTCTTCCTTAGATCTGTGGGTAAGGGTGGTGCATCATGGGAGTACTGAAGATCCAGGTGCTGTGGCCGCCTAATTCCCGCCCCAACAACCAGCACTTCCCAACTCAAGGTGTAACTTTGGCCTGAAAACATGGCACTCCCTGGCCACACCACCAGGGGGTGCCAAAATAGAATAATGAATAGCTCTGTCCTCCCCACTGAAACACATTTTATCCTGTCAGTAGACAGAGATGAATAGAGAGAGAGAGACACCATGACAGGGACACGTTGATAGAGATGAATACATCATGCCAGCACTGACAAAGAGAAGTAGAGAGATAATATAATCCTTCACGGTGGTGCTGAGGGACTACCATCATGATATAGACAGAGATAACTAGAGATAGATAGAGGTAATCTCTCTCCTACCATCATGATATAGACAGAGATAACTAGAGATAGATAGAGGTAATCTCTCTCCTACCATCATGATATAGACAGAGATAACTAGATAGAGCTGATGTCTCTCCTACCATCATGGTAGAGATACAGAGATAACTAGATAGAGGTAATCTCTCTCCTACCATCATGGTAGAGATAACTAGATAGAGGTAATCTCTCTCATACCATCATGGTAGAGATAACTAGATAGAGGTAATCTCTCTCCTACCATCATGGCAGAGATACAGAGATAACTAGATAGAGGCAATCTCTCTCCTACCATCATGGTAGAGATAACTAGATAGAGGTAATCTCTCTTATACTATCATGGTAGAGATACAGAGATAACTAGATAGAGGTAATCTCTCTCCTACCATCATGGTAGAGATAACTAGATAGAGGTAATCTCTCTCATACCATCATGGTAGAGATAACTAGATAGAGGTAATCTCTCTCCTACCATCATGGCAGAGATACAGAGATAACTAGATAGAGGCAATCTCTCTCCTACCATCATGGTAGAGATAACTAGATAGAGGTAATCTCTCTTATACTATCATGGTAGAGATACAGAGATAACTAGATAGAGGTAATCTCTCACCTACCATCATGGTAGAGATAACTAGAAAGAGGTAATCTCTCTCCTACCATCATGGTAGAGATACAGAGATAACTAGATAGAGGTAATCTCTCCCCTACCATCATGGCAGAGATACAGAGATAACTAGATAGAGGTAATCTCTCTCCTACCATCATGGTAGAGATACAGAGATAACTAGATAGAGGTAATCTCTCCTACCATCATGGTAGAGATACAGAGATAACTAGATAGAGGTATTCTCTCTCCTACCATCATGGTGGAGATACAGAGATAACTAGATAGAGGTCATCTCTCCCCTACCATCATGGTAGAGATACAGAGATAACTAGATAGAGGTAATCTCTCCCCTACCATCATGGTAGAGATACAGAGATAACTAGATAGAGGTATTCTCTCTCCTACCATCATGGTAGAGATACAGAGATAACTAGATAGAGGTATTCTCTCTCCTACCATCATGGTAGAGATACAGAGATAACTAGATAGAGGTAATCTCTCTCCTACCATCATGGTGGCGCTGAAAGACTTCCCGCCGAAGGACTTGAGGTCGCACAGCTCCTCCAGGTAGTTAATCTTCGCCTGATTGGCCGACAGCACCTTCTGCTTTGGCTCCTGTGATTGGCTCTTCTTCATGTGATAGCCAATGGCCTTTCTCAGATCCTTCTCCCTCATGTTCCTCAGGAGGGTTGAAGAGATAAAGTTCTCAATGCCCCAACTCTTCCTGTAGAGAAGACATAGGGAATATGATCAGCTGTAATGTTCTGTTCTAATAGAGGGAATATGATCAGCTGTAATGTTCTGTTCTAATAGAGGGAATATGATCAGCTGTAATGTTCTAATAGAGGGAATATGATCAGCTGTAATGTTCTGTTCTAATAGAGGGAATATGATCAGCTGTAATGTTCTGTTCTAATAGAGGGAATATGATCAGCTGTAATGTTCTGTTCTAACAGAGGGAATATGATCAGCTGTAATGTTCTGTTCTAATAGAGGGAATATGATCAGCTGTAATGTTCTAATAGAGGGATTATGATCAGCTGTAATGTTCTGTTCTAATAGAGGGAATATGATCAGCTGTAATGTTCTGTTCTAATAGAGGGAATATGATCAGCTGTAATGTTCTGTTCTAACAGAGGGAATATGATCAGCTGTAATGTTCTGTTCTAACAGAGGGAATATGATCAGCTGTAATGTTCTGTTCTAATAGAGGGAATATGATCAGCTGTAATGTTCTGTTCTAATAGAGGAATATGATCAGCTGTTCTGTTCTGCTCTAATAGAGGGAATATGATCAGCTGTAATGTTCTAATAGAGGGAATATGATCAGCTGTAATGTTCTAATAGAGGGAATATGATCAGCTGTAATGTTCTGCTCTAACAGAGGGAATATGATCAGCTGTAATGTTCTGTTCTAACAGAGGGAATATGATCAGCTGTAATGTTCTGTTCTAATAGAGGGAATATGATCAGCTGTAATGTTCTGTTCTAATAGAGGGAATATGATCAGCTGTAATGTTCTAATAGAGGGAATATGATCAGCTGTAATGTTCTAATAGAGGGAATATGATCAGCTGTAATGTTCTGTTCTAATAGAGGGAATATGATCAGCTGTAATGTTCTAATAGAGGGAAGATGATCAGCTGTAATGTTCTGTTCTAATAGAGGAATATGATCAGCTGTAATGTTCTGTTCTAACAGAGGGAATATGATCAGCTGTAATGTTCTGTTCTAATAGAGGGAATATGATCAGCTGTAATGTTCTGTTCTAATAGAGGGAATATGATCAGCTGTAATGTTCTCTTCTAATAGAGGGAATATGATCAGCTGTTCTGTTCTGCTCTAATAGAGGGAATATGATCAGCTGTAATGTTCTAATAGAGGGAATATGATCAGCTGTAATGTTCTGTTCTAATAGAGGGAATATGATCAGTTGTAATGATCTGTTCTAAAAGAGGGAATATGATCAGCTGTAATGTTCTGTTCTAATAGAGGGAATATGATCAGCTGTAATGTTCTAATAGAGGGAATATGATCAGCTGTAATGTTCTGTTCTAATAGAGGGAATATGATCAGTTGTAATGTTCTGTTCTAATAGAGGGAATATGATCAGCTATAATGTTCTGTTCTAATAGAGGGAATATGATCAGCTGTAATGTTCTGTTCTAACAGAGGGAATATGATCAGCTGTAATGTTCTGTTCTAACAGAGGGAATATGATCAGCTGTAATGTTCTGTTCTAATAGAGGGAATATGATCAGCTGTAATGTTCTAACAGAGGGTATATGATCAGCTGTAATGTTCTGTTCTAATAGAGGGAATATGATCAGCTGTAATGTTCTGTTCTAACAGAGGGAATATGATCAGCTGTAATGTTCTAACAGAGGGAATATGATCAGCTGTAATGTTCTGTTCTAATAGAGGGAATATGATCAGCTGTAATGTTCTAATAGAGGGATTATGATCAGCTGTAATGTTCTGTTCTAATAGAGGGAATATGATCAGCTGTAATGTTCTGTTCTAATAGAGGGAATATGATCAGCTGTAATGTTCTGTTCTAACAGAGGGAATATGATCAGCTGTAATGTTCTGTTCTAACAGAGGGAATATGATCAGCTGTAATGTTCTGTTCTAATAGAGGGAATATGATCAGCTGTAATGTTCTGTTCTAATAGAGGAATATGATCAGCTGTTCTGTTCTGCTCTAATAGAGGGAATATGATCAGCTGTAATGTTCTAATAGAGGGAATATGATCAGCTGTAATGTTCTAATAGAGGGAATATGATCAGCTGTAATGTTCTGTTCTAATAGAGGGAATATGATCAGCTGTAATGTTCTGTTCTAATAGAGGGAATATGATCAGCTGTAATGTTCTGTTCTAACAGAGGGAATATGATCAGCTATAATGTTCTAATAGAGGGAATATGATCAGCTGTAATGTTCTGTTCTAACAGAGGGAAGATGATCAGCTGTAATGTTCTGTTCTAATAGAGGGAAGATGATCAGCTGTAATGTTCTGTTCTAATAGAGGGAATATGATCAGCTGTAATGTTCTGTTCTAATAGAGGAATATGATCAGCTGTTCTGTTCTGCTCTAATAGAGGGAATATGATCAGCTGTAATGTTCTAATAGAGGGAATATGATCAGCTGTAATGTTCTGCTCTAACAGAGGGAATATGATCAGCTGTAATGTTCTGTTCTAACAGAGGGAATATGATCAGCTGTAATGTTCTGTTCTAATAGAGGGAATATGATCAGCTGTAATGTTCTGTTCTAATAGAGGGAATATGATCAGCTGTAATGTTCTAATAGAGGGAATATGATCAGCTGTAATGTTCTAATAGAGGGAATATGATCAGCTGTAATGTTCTGTTCTAATAGAGGGAATATGATCAGCTGTAATGTTCTAACAGAGGGAATATGATCAGCTGTAATGTTCTGTTCTAATAGAGGGAATATGATCAGCTGTAATGTTCTGTTCTAATAGAGGGAATATGATCAGCTGTAATGTTCTAATAGAGGGAATATGATCAGCTGTAATGTTCTAATAGAGGGAATATGATCAGCTGTAATGTTCTGTTCTAATAGAGGGAATATGATCAGCTGTAATGTTCTAATAGAGGGAAGATGATCAGCTGTAATGTTCTGTTCTAATAGAGGAATATGATCAGCTGTAATGTTCTGTTCTAACAGAGGGAATATGATCAGCTGTAATGTTCTGTTCTAATAGAGGGAATATGATCAGCTGTAATGTTCTGTTCTAATAGAGGGAATATGATCAGCTGTAATGTTCTCTTCTAATAGAGGGAATATGATCAGCTGTTCTGTTCTGCTCTAATAGAGGGAATATGATCAGCTGTAATGTTCTAATAGAGGGAATATGATCAGCTGTAATGTTCTGTTCTAATAGAGGGAATATGATCAGTTGTAATGATCTGTTCTAAAAGAGGGAATATGATCAGCTGTAATGTTCTGTTCTAATAGAGGGAATATGATCAGCTGTAATGTTCTAATAGAGGGAATATGATCAGCTGTAATGTTCTGTTCTAATAGAGGGAATATGATCAGTTGTAATGTTCTGTTCTAATAGAGGGAATATGATCAGCTATAATGTTCTGTTCTAATAGAGGGAATATGATCAGCTGTAATGTTCTGTTCTAACAGAGGGAATATGATCAGCTGTAATGTTCTGTTCTAACAGAGGGAATATGATCAGCTGTAATGTTCTGTTCTAATAGAGGGAATATGATCAGCTGTAATGTTCTAACAGAGAGTATATGATCAGCTGTAATGTTCTGTTCTAATAGAGGGAATATGATCAGCTGTAATGTTCTGTTCTAACAGAGGGAATATGATCAGCTGTAATGTTCTAACAGAGGGAATATGATCAGCTGTAATGTTCTTGTTCTAATGGAGGGAATATGATCAGCTGTAATGTTCTGTTCTAATAGAGGGAATATGATCAGCTGTAATGTTCTGTTCTAACAGAGGGAATATGATCAGCTGTAATGTTCTGTTCTAATAGAGGGAATACGATCAGCTGTAATGTTCTGTTCTAATAGAGGGAATATGATCAGCTGTAATGTTCTGTTCTAATAGAGGGAATATGATCAGCTGTAATGTTCTAATAGAGGGAATATGATCAGCTGTAATGTTCTAATAGAGGGAATATGATCAGCTGTAATGTTCTGTTCTAATAGAGGGAATATGATCAGCTGTACTGTTATGTTCTAATAGAGGGAATATGATCAGCTGTAATGTTCTGTTCTAATAGAGGGAATATGATCAGCTGTAATGTTCTGTTCTAATAGAGGAATATGATCAGCTGTTCTGTTCTGCTCTAATAGAGGGAATATGATCAGCTGTAATGTTCTAATAGAGGGAATATGATCAGCTGTAATGTTCTAATAGAGGGAATATGATCAGCTGTAATGTTCTGTTCTAATAGAGGGAATATGATCAGCTGTAATGTTCTGTTCTAATAGAGGGAATATGATCAGCTGTAATGTTCTGTTCTAACAGAGGGAATATGATCAGCTATAATGTTCTAATAGAGGGAATATGATCAGCTGTAATGTTCTGTTCTAACAGAGGGAATATGATCAGCTGTAATGTTCTGTTCTAATAGAGGGGAGATGATCAGCTGTAATGTTCTGTTCTAATAGAGGGAATATGATCAGCTGTAATGTTCTGTTCTAATAGAGGAATATGATCAGCTGTTCTGTTCTGCTCTAATAGAGGGAATATGATCAGCTGTAATGTTCTAATAGAGGGAATATGATCAGCTGTAATGTTCTGCTCTAACAGAGGGAATATGATCAGCTGTAATGTTCTGTTCTAACAGAGGGAATATGATCAGCTGTAATGTTCTGTTCTAATAGAGGGAATATGATCAGCTGTAATGTTCTGTTCTAATAGAGGGAATATGATCAGCTGTAATGTTCTCTTCTAATAGAGGGAATATGATCAGCTGTAATGTTCTCTTCTAATAGAGGGAATATGATCAGCTGTTCTGTTCTGCTCTAATAGAGGGAATATGATCAGCTGTAATGTTCTAATAGAGGGAATATAATCAGCTGTAATGTTCTAATAGAGGGAATATGATCAGCTGTAATGTTCTGTTCTAATAGAGGGAATATGATCAGTTGTAATGTTCTGTTCTAATAGAGGGAATATGATCAGCTATAATGTTCTGTTCTAATAGAGGGAATATGATCAGCTGTAATGTTCTGTTCTAACAGAGGGAATATGATCAGCTGTAATGTTCTGTTCTAACAGAGGGAATATGATCAGCTGTAATGTTCTGTTCTAATAGAGGGAATATGATCAGCTGTAATGTTCTGTTCTAACAGAGGGAATATGATCAGCTGTAATGTTCTTGTTCTAATGGAGGGAATATGATCAGCTGTAATGTTCTGTTCTAATAGAGGGAATATGATCAGCTGTAATGTTCTGTTCTAACAGAGGGAATATGATCAGCTGTAATGTTCTGTTCTAATAGAGGGAATACGATCAGCTGTAATGTTCTGTTCTAATAGAGGGAATATGATCAGCTGTAATGTTCTGTTCTAATAGAGGGAATATGATCAGCTGTAATGTTCTAATAGAGGGAATATGATCAGCTGTAATGTTCTAATAGAGGGAATATGATCAGCTGTAATGTTCTGTTCTAATAGAGGGAATATGATCAGCTGTTCTGTTCTAATAGAGGGAATATGATCAGCTGTAATATTCTGTTCTAATAGAGGGAATATGATCAGCTGTACTGTTATGTTCTAATAGAGGGAATATGATCAGCTGTAATGTTCTGTTCTAATAGAGGGAATATGATCAGCTGTAATGTTCTGTTCTAATAGAGGAATATGATCAGCTGTTCTGTTCTGCTCTAATAGAGGGAATATGATCAGCTGTAATGTTCTAATAGAGGGAATATGATCAGCTGTAATGTTCTAATAGAGGGAATATGATCAGCTGTAATGTTCTGTTCTAATAGAGGGAATATGATCAGCTGTAATGTTCTGTTCTAATAGAGGGAATATGATCAGCTGTAATGTTCTGTTCTAACAGAGGGAATATGATCAGCTATAATGTTCTAATAGAGGGAATATGATCAGCTGTAATGTTCTGTTCTAACAGAGGGAATATGATCAGCTGTAATGTTCTGTTCTAATAGAGGGAAGATGATCAGCTGTAATGTTCTGTTCTAATAGAGGGAATATGATCAGCTGTAATGTTCTGTTCTAATAGAGGAATATGATCAGCTGTTCTGTTCTGCTCTAATAGAGGGAATATGATCAGCTGTAATGTTCTAATAGAGGGAATATGATCAGCTGTAATGTTCTGCTCTAACAGAGGGAATATGATCAGCTGTAATGTTCTGTTCTAACAGAGGGAATATGATCAGCTGTAATGTTCTGTTCTAATAGAGGGAATATGATCAGCTGTAATGTTCTGTTCTAATAGAGGGAATATGATCAGCTGTAATGTTCTCTTCTAATAGAGGGAATATGATCAGCTGTAATGTTCTCTTCTAATAGAGGGAATATGATCAGCTGTTCTGTTCTGCTCTAATAGAGGGAATATGATCAGCTGTAATGTTCTAATAGAGGGAATATAATCAGCTGTAATGTTCTAATAGAGGGAATATGATCAGCTGTAATGTTCTGTTCTAATAGAGGGAATATGATCAGTTGTAATGTTCTGTTCTAATAGAGGGAATATGATCAGCTATAATGTTCTGTTCTAATAGAGGGAATATGATCAGCTGTAATGTTCTGTTCTAACAGAGGGAATATGATCAGCTGTAATGTTCTGTTCTAACAGAGGGAATATGATCAGCTGTAATGTTCTGTTCTAATAGAGGGAATATGATCAGCTGTAATGTTCTAACAGAGGGTATATGATCAGCTGTAATGTTCTGTTCTAATAGAGGGAATATGATCAGCTGTAATGTTCTGTTCTAACAGAGGGAATATGATCAGCTGTAATGTTCTGTTCTAATAGAGGGAATACGATCAGCTGTAATGTTCTGTTCTAATAGAGGGAATATGATCAGCTGTAATGTTCTGTTCTAATAGAGGGAATATGATCAGCTGTAATGTTCTAATAGAGGGAATATGATCAGCTGTAATGTTCTAATAGAGGGAATATGATCAGCTGTAATGTTCTGTTCTAATAGAGGGAATATGATCAGCTGTAATGTTCTAATAGAGGGAATATGATCAGCTGTAATGTTCTGTTCTAATAGAGGAATATGATCAGCTGTAATGTTCTGTTCTAATAGAGGGAATATGATCAGCTGTAATGTTCTGTTCTAATAGAGGGAATATGATCAGCTGTAATGTTCTGTTCTAATAGAGGGAATATGATCAGCTGTTCTGTTCTAATAGAGGGAATATGATCAGCTGTAATGTTCTGTTCTAATAGAGGGAATATGATCAGCTGTAATGTTCTGTTCTAACAGAGGGAATATGATCAGCTGTAATGTTCTGTTCTAATAGAGGGAATATGATCAGCTGTAATGTTCTGTTCTAACAGAGGGAATATGATCAGCTGTAATGTTCTGTTCTAACAGAGGGAATATGATCAGCGGGACGTGAGGGACGTACGTGATGATCTTGAGTTTGGTCCGAGGTGACTGTCCACAGCTGGCTAGTCTCTCCTGTATGTGCAGGGCTGCCAGACGCAGGGCCGTGTTGCAACGCATCTCCACCGCAAAACGCTCCTGTAGCACGTCGTTTATACCCTACAGACAGACAGACAGACAGACAGACAGACAGACAGACAGACAGACAGACAGACAGACAGACAGACAGACAGACAGACAGACAGACAGACAGACAGACAGACACACACACACGCACACACGCACACACGCACACACGCACACGCGCACACACACACACACGGTGATGTTACACACACACACACACACACACACACACACACACACACACACACACACACACACACACACACAAACACACACACCCACACACACACAAACAAACAAACAAAAAAACACACACACATAGTGATGTTACACACACGTACTCACATATGTTCACATCCATGTTATGCAACCTCCCCTCCACACACACGGTGATGTCACACACACCTACCTGCAGGTAGAGGTACTGGAAGGCAGTGGGGTCATCTTGTAACAGGTGCTCAGGTTCTCTGGGTATAAAACACACTCTGAACAGACACCTGTAGTCATGGACTTCCTTCTGATGAACCACCTGGAGATGGACAGAGAGGGGGGGGGGGTGTAACGGATGTATCCTGTCCTCTTTATGTAGTAACAGTAGTTTAGTGATGCTATACTTCGTGTGTGTGTGTGTGTGTGTATGTGTGTGTGTGTGTGTGTGTGTGTGTAACATCACTGTGTGTGTGTGTGTGTGTGTGTGTGTGTGTGTGTGTGTGTGTGTGTGTGTGTGTGTGTGTGTGTGTAACATTACTGTGTGTGTGTGTGTGTGTGTGTGTGTGTGTGTGTGTGTGTGTGTGTGTGTGTGTGTGTGTGTGTGTGTGTGTGTGTGTGTGTGTGTGTGTGTGTGTGTGTGTGTGTGTGTGCGTGTGTACCTGTTGTATCCTCTCCTCTTCATGTAGTAACAGCAGTTTACTGATGCTATACTTCTGTTCAAGAACCAGAGAGAAGTGTTCAATACGAGACAGAGACAGTTTCTCCTTCAGGGTCATCACTATGTCCTGGGAACCAGAGAGAACATGAGACAGGATCATCACTATGTCCTGGGAACCAGAGAGAACAGGAGACAGGGTCATCACTATGTCCTGGGAACCAGAGAGAACATGAGACAGGATCATCACTATGTCCTGGGAAGAACCAGAGAGAACAGGAGACAGGGTCATCACTATGTCCTGGGAACCAGAGAGAACAGGAGACAGGGTCATCACTATGTCCTGGGAAGGACCAGAGAGAACAGGAGACAGGGTCATCACTATGTCCTGGGAACCAGAGAGAACATGAGACAGGATCATCACTATGTCCTGGGAACCAGAGAGAACATGAGACAGGGTCATCACTATGTCCTGGGAACCAGAGAGAACAGGAGACAGGGTCATCACTATGTCCTGGGAACCAGAGAGAACAGGAGACAGGGTCATCACTATGTCCTGGGAACCAGAGATAACAGGAGACAGGGTCATCACTATGTCCTGGGAACCAGAGAGAACAGGAGACAGGGTCATCACTATGTCCTGGGAACCAGAGAGAACAGGAGACAGGGTCATCACTATGTCCTGGGAACCAGAGAGAACATGAGACAGGATCATCACTATGTCCTGGGAACCAGAGAGAACAGGAGACAGGGTCATCACTATGTCCTGGGAACCAGAGAGAACAGGAGACAGGGTCATCACTATGTCATCACTATGTCCTGGGAACCAGAGAGAACAGGAGACAGGGTCATCACTATGTCCTGGGAAGAACCAGAGATAACAGGAGACAGGGTCATCACTATGTCCTGGGAACCAGAGAGAACAGGAGACAGGGTCATCACTATGTCCTGGGAACCAGAGAGAACATGAGACAGGATCATCACTATGTCCTGGGAACCAGAGAGAACAGGAGACAGGGTCATCACTATGTCCTGGGAACCAGAGAGAACAGGAGACAGGGTCATCACTATGTCATCACTATGTCCTGGGAACCAGAGAGAACAGGAGACAGGGTCATCACTATGTCCTGGGAAGAACCAGAGATAACAGGAGACAGGGTCATCACTATGTCCTGGGAACCAGAGAGAACAGGAGACAGGGTCATCACTATGTCCTGGGAAACAGAGAGAACAGGAGACAGGGTCATCACTATGTCCTGGGAACCAGAGAGAACAGGAGACAGGGTCATCACTATGTCCTGGGAAGAACCAGAGAGAACAGGAGACAGGGTCATCACTATGTCCTGGGAAGAACCAGAGAGAACAGGAGACAGGGTCATCACTATGTCCTGGGAACCAGAGAGAACAGGAGACAGGGTCATCACTATGTCCTGGGAACCAGAGAGAACAGGAGACAGGGTCATCACTATGTCCTGGGAACCAGAGAGAACAGGAGACAGGGTCATCACTATGTCCTGGGAACCAGAGAGAACAGGAGACAGGGTCATCACTATGTCCTGGGAAGAACCAGAGAGAACAGGAGACAGGGTCATCACTATGTCCTGGGAAGAACCAGAGAGAACAGGAGACAGGGTCATCACTATGTCCTGGGAACCAGAGAGAACAGGAGACAGGGTCATCACTATGTCCTGGGAACCAGAGAGAACAGGAGACAGGGTCATCACTATGTCCTGGGAACCAGAGAGAACATGAGACAGGGTCATCACTATGTCCTGTGAAACAGAGAGAACAGGAGACAGGGTCATCACTATGTCCTGGGAACCAGAGAGAACAGGAGACAGGGTCATCACTATGTCCTGGGAACCAGAGAGAACAGGAGACAGGGTCATCACTATGTCCTGGGAACCAGAGAGAACAGGAGACAGGGTCATCACTGTGTCATCACTATGTCCTGGGAACCAGAGAGAACAGGAGACAGGGTCATCACTATGTCCTGGGAACCAGAGAGAACAGGAGACAGGGTCATCACTATGTCCTGGGAACCAGAGAGAACAGGAGACAGGGTCATCACTATGTCTTGGGAACCAGAGAGAACAGGAGACAGGATCATCACTATGTCCTGGGAACCAGAGAGAACAGGAGACAGGGTCATCACTATGTCCTGGGAACCAGAGAGAACAGGAGACAGGGTAATCACTATGTCATCACTATGTCCTGGGAACCAGAGAGAACAGGAGACAGGGTCATCACTATGTCATCACTATGTCCTGGGAAGAACCAGAGAGAACATGAGACAGGGTCATCACTATGTCCTGGGAAGAACCAGAGAGAACAGGAGACAGGGTCATCACTATGTCCTGGGAACCAGAGAGAACAGGAGACAGGGTCATCACTATGTCCTGGGAAGAACCAGAGAGAACAGGAGACAGGATCATCACTATGTCCTGGGAAGAACCAGAGAGAACAGGAGACAGGGTCATCACTATGTCCTGGGAACCAGAGAGAACAGGAGACAGGGTCATCACTATGTCCTGGGAACCAGAGAGAACATGAGACAGGATCATCACTATGTCCTGGGAACCAGAGAGAACATGAGACAGGATCATCACTATGTCCTGGGAACCAGAGAGAACAGGAGACAGGGTCATCACTAAGTCCTGGGAACCAGGGAGAACAGGAGACAGGGTCATCACTATGTCCTGGGAACCAGAGAGAACAGGAGACAGGGTCATCACTATGTCCTGGGAAGAACCAGAGAGAACAGGAGACAGGGTCATCACTATGTCCTGGGAAGAACCAGAGAGAACAGGAGACAGGGTCATCACTATGTCCTGGGAACCAGAGAGAACAGGAGACAGGGTCATCACTATGTCCTGGGAACCAGAGAGAACAGGAGACAGGGTCATCACTATGTCCTGGGAACCAGAGAGAACATGAGACAGGGTCATCACTATGTCCTGGGAGGAACCAGAGAGAACAGGAGACAGGGTCATCACTATGTCCTGGGAACCAGAGAGAACAGGAGACAGGGTCATCACTATGTCCTGGGAACCAGAGAGAACAGGAGACAGGGTCATCACTATGTCCTGGGAACCAGAGAGAACAGGAGACAGGGTCATCACTGTCTGTTGTCTGAGCCAGGACGGCCTGTAGAGGAGGAGTCTATTGTCTGAGCCAGGATGGCAGGTAGAGGAGGAGTCTGTTGTCTGAGCCAGGACGGCCTGTAGAGGAGGAGTCTATTGTCTGAGCCAGGATGGCAGGTAGAGGAGGAGTCTGTTGTCTGAGCCAGGACGGCCTGTAGAGGAGGAGTCTGTTGTCTGAGCCAGGATGGCAGGTAGAGGAGGAGTCTATATGTTTCTGTAGCGTGAGGCAGCTTGATGTTCATGTTCACCCCTGGACAGGACACTAGTAGACAGTATTTTTTATTTTATATTTTATTTAACTAGGCAAGTCAGTTGAGAACAAATTATTATTTACAATGACGGCCTAGGAACAGTGGGTTAACTGCCTTGTTCAGAGACTGTTTTATTTTGTCAGCTCGGGGATTCGATCTAGCAACCTTTCGGTTACCGGCCCAACGCGCCCCAGTATAGTTCCTTAACAAATCAAATCAAATGTTATTGGTCACATACACAAATTTAGTAGATGTTATTGCGGGTGTAGCGAAATGCTTGTGTTCCTAGCTCCAACAGTCTTGTGTTATATAACAATTCACAACAATACAAACAAATCTAAAAGTAAAAGAGCGGAGTTAAGAAATATATAAATCATTATTTGGTTGAATATGGTGTCGAAGCAGTGTAGTATCATATAGTAAAATAAAGTTACCTTGACAGGGGTGTTGGGCCTTGGTCTGTCTATTATATTAGTAGTATCATCAGGATTATACATATGATAGTGTAGTATGTGCATGATATAGTGTAGTATGTGTATGATATAGTTACCTTGACAGTGGTGTTGGGGTCAAACTTGAAGGCCTTGGTCTGTCCGTTCTCCAGATACACCTTCAGAACGTTGGGGAGGAAGAGCAGCGAGTTGCCCTGGAAACCAGAATAACCAGGAAATAAGGGTGTGTTATTATTAGCTAAATACTTTACTGGTAACAGATAAATATTAGAGAAGGGGGGGGGACAAATAAGTGTTTTGAAAGGTAAACTACCTGGGCTTGTGGTGATGACAGCTCAGCTAAACTTAAACACTCTGAATGACTCCCAAATGGCACCCACTCTAAAAATTAGGGGTTCAACAATGGTTCTTCTAAGATCCTCAAAGTTCTTTGAAGAACCTTAGGGTTCTTGGCTCTGAAAATATCCCCCCAAAAAGTTTTTCCAAGAACCCCATAGGAGGTGGGGTTCATCGAGGAACCTCGTTAGTTGGTGGGGGTTCATGGAAGAACCTCGTTAGTTGGTGGGGGTTCTTGGAAGAACCTCGTTAGTTGGTGGGGGTTCTTGGAAGAACCTCGTTAGTTGGTGGGGGTTCTTGGAAGAACCTCGTTAGTTGGTGGGGGTTCTTGGAAGAACCTCGTTAGTTGGTGGGGGTTCTTGGAAGAACCTCGTTAGTTGGTGGGGGTTCTTGGAAGAACCTCGTTAGTTGGTGGGGGTTCTTGGAAGAACCTCGTTAGTTGGTGGGGGTTCTTGGAAGAACCTCGTTAGTTGGTGGGGGTTCTTGGAAGAACCTCGTTAGTTGGTGGGGGTTCTTGGAAGAACCTCGTTAGTTGGTGGGGGTTCTTGGAAGAACCTCGTTAGTTGGTGGGGGTTCTTGGAAGAACCTCGTTAGTTGGTGGGGGTTCTTGGAAGAACCTCGTTAGTTGGTGGGGGTTCTTGGAAGAACCTCGTTAGTTGGTGGGGGTTCTTGGAAGAACCTCGTTAGTTGGTGGGGGTTCTTGGAAGAACCTCGTTAGTTGGTGGGGGTTCTTGGAAGAACCTCGTTAGTTGGTGGGGGTTCTTGGAAGAACCTCGTTAGTTGGTGGGGGTTCTTGGAAGAACCTCGTTAGTTGGTGGGGGTTCTTGGAAGAACCTCGTTAGTTGGTGGGGGTTCTTGGAAGAACCTCGTTAGTTGGTGGGGGTTCTTGGAAGAACCTCGTTAGTTGGTGGGGGCTCTTGGAAGAACCTCGTTAGTTGGTGGGGGCTCTTGGAAGAACCTCGTTAGTTGGTGGGGGTTCTTGGAAGAACCTCGTTAGTTGGTGGGGGTTCTTGGAAGAACCTCGTTAGTTGGTGGGGGTTCTTGGAAGAACCTCGTTAGTTGGTGGGGGTTCTTGGAAGAACCTCGTTAGTTGGTGGGGGTTCTTGGAAGAACCTCGTTAGTTGGTGGGGGTTCTTGGAAGAACCTCGTTAGTTGGTGGGGGTTCTTGGAAGAACCTCGTTAGTTGGTGGGGGTTCTTGGAAGAACCTCGTTAGTTGGTGGGGGTTCTTGGAAGAACCTCGTTAGTTGGTGGGGGTTCTTGGAAGAACCTCGTTAGTTGGTGGGGGTTCTTGGAAGAACCTCGTTAGTTGGTGGGGGTTCTTGGAAGAACCTCGTTAGTTGGTGGGGGTTCTTGGAAGAACCTCGTTAGTTGGTGGGGGTTCTTGGAAGAACCTCGTTAGTTGGTGGGGGTTCTTGGAAGAACCTCGTTAGTTGGTGGGGGTTCTTGGAAGAACCTCGTTAGTTGGTGGGGGTTCTTGGAAGAACCTCGTTAGTTGGTGGGGGTTCTTGCAGGAACCTAACTGCCCAACTGAAACGTTTGGATTTAATTTGAAAGGACAGCATGTGTAGGAACTTAATTGAACAATGTAAAGATCTCCTCAGTGTAAGTTAAGGTTTGTCCCTAGTCTGGTCTAAATATATGTTGTTTTATGATGATACCATCTATCTTTTCATATTTGTTTACCTCGTTTAAAAAAAATGTTATTCTAATTTGCCACTAAAATCATAATAAACACTAAAAACTAAAATATAGTTGTTATGCGTATTATTATTATTAATACTAATAGTATTTTCTTGTTGAGGATCCATTAAAAGGGGATATTTGAAGAACCCCTAGAGGATGCTCCAGGAACCTTTACGTTTTACAGTGTATGTCTACCTCTCTCTCTGGCTCTCAATTTCAATTTCTGATAGAATAATTTGTATGTTTAAGATAATGACTAAAGTATTCCACCCCGGAACCATATAATTGTATGAAATGTGTTAAGCGTCATAATTCAATGATGTGTGTGACTAGGCCATTGTGTTACGCAATATGAGCTGGGTATAGTTGAGACATTCAAGGACAACTGAACTGTCGACTTGTGATAACGGTGAAACTAATAACTGGAAAGAGGCCTCCCCACCCGAGGGAGGAGAAAAACTGTTAGAAATGGCAGAAGATGATGAAACATGTTGCAGAAGGGTGATAAACAATGTATGTGAACTCTGGAAAATACAGCCCACCTAAAGAGAGGTGGAGTTTCTACTGATGTGAGTTCATTTGTGTGTGTGCTATAAAAAGATTGTGTTCTCATTTTGAAGACAGAGCGCTCTCTGAATAAAGTATTGATCTATTGCAGAATCTGAGACTTTGTCTAATTCTTTATTAACCGGAGATTTACGACCTCTGGGAAATAGACAAAGCTTGAGTGATAGTTGAGTTCAACCATTGAGATAGCAAAATTCTCGTGACAATTTCACATTAAGGGCTTTATTGGCATGGGGAACATATGTTTACATTGCCAAAGCAAGTGCAATAAATAATAAACAACAAAAAATGAACTGTAAACATTACACTTACAAAAGTTCCAAAAGAATGAAGACATGCATTATTTGGTGTTTTACTTTGTACACAGAGGATATTTTAGCAGAATTCTGCATGCAGAGTCTCAATTTGGTGTTTGTCCCATTTTGTGAATTCATGGTTGGTGAGCGGACCCCAGACCTCACAACCATAAAGGACAAAGGGTTCTATAACTGATTCAAGTATTTTTAGCCAGATCCTTGGTATGTCAAATGTTATGTTCCTTTTGATGGCATAGAAGGCACTTCTTGCCTTGTCTCTCAGATCGTTCACAGCTTTGTAGAAGTTACCTGTGGTGCTGATGTTTAGGTCGAGGTACATTTGAAGTCGGAAGTTTACATACACTTAGGTTGGAGTCATTAAAACTAGTTTTTCAACCACTCCACAAATGTCTTGTAAACAAACTATAGTTTTGGCAAGTCGGTTAGGACATCTACTTTGTGCATGACAAGTAATTTTTCCAACAATTGTTTACAGACAGATTATTTCACTTATAATTCATTGTATCACAATTTCAGTGGGTCAGAAGTTTACATACACTAAGTTGACTGTGCCTTTAACTTCACTAGGGTAGGGGGCAGCATTTTCACTTCCTGATGAAAAGCGTACCCAAAGTAAACTGCCTGCTAATCAGGCCCAGAAGCTAGGATATGCATATTATTGGTAGATTTGGATAGAAAACACTCTGAAGTTTCTAAACTTCACGTTTGGATGAAAAGCTGTTTCTAAAACTGTTTGAATCATGTCTGTGAGTATAACAGAAATTATATAGCAGGCGAAACCCCGAGGACAAACCATTCAGATTTTTTGTTGTTGTTGAGGTCGCTCACTTTTCAATGGATTTCATTGGGAATCCAGATTTCTAATTGACCTTCTTGCAGTTCCTACCGCTTCCACTGGATGTCAACAGTCTTTAGAAATTGGTTGAGGTTTTTTCCTTTGTGTAATGAAGATCGATTATTTACGTAAAAAAATACCTAAAGTTGTATTACAAAAGTAGTTTGAAATGTTTTGGCAAAGTTTACAGGTAACTTTTGAGATATTTTGTAGTCACGTTTCACAAGTTGGAACCGGTGTTTTTATGGATCAAACGTGTCGAATAAATGGACATTTTGGATATATATCGACGGAATTAATCGAACAAAAGGACCATTTGTGATGTTTATGGGACATATTGGAGTGCCAACAACAGAAGCTCGTCAAAGGTAAGGCATGAATTAAATTCTTATTTTGCGTTTTCTGTCGCGCCTGCAGGGTTGAAATATGATCTTTGTTTACTATGGTGCTATCCTCAGATAATAGCATCGTTTGCTTTCGCCTAAAACCCTATTTGAATTCTGACATGTTGGCTGGATTCACAACCAGTGTAGCTTTAATTTGGTATCTTTCATGTGTGATTTAATGAAAGTTTGATTTTTATAGTAATTTATTTGAATTTGGCGCTCTGCATTTTCTCTGGCTTTTGGCCAAGTGAGACAGTAGCGTCCCGCATAAACTCAGATTTTTGGATATAAATAGGAACTTTACCAAACAAAACATACATGTATTGTGTAACATGAAGTCCTATGAGTGTCACATTTCTGTTTTTGAATTTGGCGCTCTGCAATTTCACTGGATGTTGGCCAGGTGGGACGCTACCGTCCCACTTCCCTTAGTGAGGTTAACTTATTTGTGATAGGGGGCAGCATTTTCACTTTTGGATGAATAGCGTGCCAATAGTGAACTGCCTCCTACTCTGTCCCAGATGCTAATATATGCATATTATTATTACTATTGGATATAAAACACTCTGAAGTTTCTAAAACTGTTTGAATGATGTCTGTGAGTATAACAGAACTCATATGGCAGGCAAAACCTGTCAAAAAATCCAAACAGGAAGTGAGAATTCTGAGGCTGGTCGATGTTCAACTCATCGCCTATTCAATTCCCTGTAAGATATGGATCTGTTTGCACTTCCTACGCCTTCCAGTAGATATCAACAGTCTGTAGAACGTGGAATGAAGCCTCTACTGTGATGTTGAGCCGGATGGGAGGTGTTTCAGTCATTGGTCTGGCAGAATGCCAGTTCCTGGTCACGCGCATTCCAAACGATATCGTCTTGCTTTCCATAACTTCTAGAGACACAAAGGAATTCTCCGGTTGGATCGTTATTGGATAGTTATGATAACAACATCCTGAAGATTGATTCTCTACTTAGTTTGACCAGTTTATTCGACCTGTTATATAATTTTTTGAAGTTTTCGTCCGAGTTCGCCTGCATATGCGCGAGCGTTTGGACATGTGCACTAAACGTGCTAGCAAAAGTAGGTACTTAGACATAAGTAATGGACATTATCGAACAAAACAACGATTTATTGTGGAACTAGGATTCCTGGGAGTGCATTCTGATGAAGATCCTCAAAGGTAAGTGAATATTTATGATGTAATTTCGTGAGACTGCGCTCAGAAATGTTGTTATATCTGAGCGCCGTCTCAGATTATTGCATGGTGTGCTTTTTCCGTCTAGTTTTTTTTGTTTTGAAATCTGACACAGCGGTTGCATTAAGAACAAGTGTATCTTTAATTCTATGTAAAACATGTATCTTTCATCAAAGTGTATGATGAGTATTCCTGTTATTAGATGTGGCTCTCTGCAATTTCTCCGGATATTTTGGAGGCATTTCTGAACATGGCGCCAATGTAAACTAAGATTTTTGGATATAAATATGCACATTATCGAACAAAACATACATGTATTGTGTAACACGATGTCCTATGAGTGTCATCTGATGAAGATCATCAAAGGTTAGTGATTCATTTTATCTCTATTTCTGCTTTTTGTGAATCCTCTCTTTGGCTGGAAAAATGGCTGTGTTATTCTGTGAATAGGCACTCACCTAACATAATTGTTTGGTTTGCTTTCGTCGTAAAGCCTTTTTGAAATCGGACACTGTGGCTGGATTTACAATAAGTGTATCTTAAAAATGGTGTAAAATACATGTATGTTTGAGGAATTTTAATTATGGGATTTCTGTTGTTTTGAATTTGGCGCCCTGCAGTTTCACTGGCTGTTGAAGAGGTGGGACGCTACCGTCTCACGTACCCTAGAGAGGTTAAGGACAACAAAGTCAAGGTATTGGAGTGGCCATCACAAAGCCCTGACCTCAACCCTATAGAACATTTTTGGGCAGAACTGAAAAAGCGTGTGCGAGCAAGGAGGCCTACAAAACTGACTCAGTTACACCGGCTCTGTCAGGAGGAATGGGTCAAAATTCACCCAACTCATAGTGGGAAGCTTGTGGAAGGCTACCTGAAACATTTGACCCAAGTTAAACAATTTAAAGGCAATGCTACCAAGTACTAATTGAGTGTATGTAAACTTCTGACCCACTGGGAATGTTATGAAAGAAATAAAAGCTGAAATAAATCATTCTCTCTACTATTATTCTGACATTTCACATTCTTTAAAGTGGTGATCCTAACTGACCAAAGACAGAGAATTTTGACTCGGATGAAATGTCAGGAATTGTGAAAAACTGATTTTAAATGTATTTAGGTGTATGTAAACTTCCGAAACTTCAACTATATCGTTTTTGTGTGCTCTGGGGTAACGGTGTCGAGATGGAATTTGTATTCGTGGTCCTGGGAACTGGACCTTTTTTGATTTACAGTCAGGGTCCAGGTCTGACAGAATCTGTGCAGAAGTGTGTGTGGAGCTAGCTGTCACGGTGTGTGTGTGTGGAGCTAGCTGTCACGGTGTGTGTGTGTGGAGCTAGCTGTCACGGTGTGTGTGTGTGTGTGTGTGTGTGTGTGTGTGTGTGTGTGTGTGTGTGTGTGTGTGTGTGTGTGTGTGTGTGTGTGTGTGTGTGTGTGTGTGTGTGTGTGTGTGGAGCTAGCTGTCACGGTGTGTGTGTGTGGATCTAGCTGTCACGGTGTGTGTGTGGAGCTAGCTGTCACGGTGTGTGTGTGGAGCTAGCTGTCACGGTGTGTGTGTGTGTGTTTGTGGGTATGGAGCAATTCATTGATATATATGTTGTAGAGGGTGGGGCTTAAGCTGCATCCCTGTCTCACACCCAGGCCCTGTGGAAAGAAATGTGTTTTTTCACATTTTAAACGCACACTTGTTGTTTATGTACATGGATTTTATAATGTTGTATGTTTTTCCCCCAACACAACTTTCCATCAATTTGTATAGCAGGCCTTCGTGCCAAATCAAAAGCTTTTTAGAAATCGACAAAGCATGAGAAGACTTTGCCTTTGTTGGGTTTGTTTGTTTGTCAACTAAGGTCTGCAGGGTGAACATGTGGTCTGTTGTACGGTAATTTGGTAAAAAGCCAATTTGACATTTGCTCAGTACATTATTTTCGCAGAGGAAATGTACGAGTCTGCTGTTAATGATAATGCAGAGGATTTTCCCATGGTTGCTGTTGACGCATATCCCACGGTATCTCTCTCTCTCTGTCTGTCTCCCTGTCTCTGTCTCTATCTCCCTGTCTCTATCTCCCTGTCTCTATCTCCCTGTCTCTATCTCTCTGTCTCTGTCTCTGTCTCTGTCTCTGTCTCTGTCTCTGTCTCTCTCTCTGTCTCTCTGTCTCTGTCTCTCTGTCTCTGTCTCTCTGTCTCTCTCAATTCAATGTAAGTGCTTTATTGGCATGGGAAACGTATGTTACATGCCAAAACAAGTGAAATAGAAGATTAACAAAAGTGAAATGAACAATAAAACATTACAGTTACAAAAATTCCAAAAGAATAAAGACATTTCAAATGTCATATTATGTCTATAAACAATGTTGTAATGATGTGCAAATAGTTAAAGTACGAAAGGGAAAATAAATAAACATAAATATAGGCTCTCTCTCTCTATATATATATATATATATATATTTATCTGCCTCTCTCTCTGTCTCTCTGTCTCTCTCCATCTGTGTTTCTCCATCTGTCTCTCTGTCTCTCTCCATCTGTCTTTCTCCATCTCTCTCTGTCTCTCTATCTGTATTTCTCCATCTGTCTCTCTGTCTTTCTCCATCTGTCTTTCTCCATCTGTCTCTCTGTCGATTATACTGTGTTTTTCATGTCTCTCCCTCCCTCTTTATGTTCCTCCTCTCACCCCCTCTCTTCCACTCTCTCCTCCTCCTCCCCCCTTTCAATACATTATTCTTCTGTAATCACAGCTGTTCTGAAGGGAATCAGACTGGCATTGATCCAACCACTCAATCTCTTTCTGTTGTTCTCTCTCTCTCGCTCCACCCCCTCTCATCTCTCTTTCATTCTCCCTCCACTTCTCTCTCTCTCTCGCTCCACCCCCTCCCCCCCTCTCATCTCTCTTTCATTCTCCCTCCACTTCTCTCTCTCTCTCGCTCCACCCCCTCCCCCCCTCTCATCTCTCTTTCATTCTCCCTCCACTTCTCTCTCTCTCTCGCTCCACCCCCTCCCCCCCTCTCATCTCTCTTTCATTCTCCCTCCACTTCTCTCTCTCTCTCGCTCCACCCCCTCCCCCCCTCTCATCTCTCTTTCATTCTCCCTCCACCCTTCTCTCTCCCCCCCACCCTTCTCTCTCCGCTCTCTCGCTCCACCCCCCTCTCATCTCTCTTTCATTCTCCCTCCACCTCTCTCTCTTTCTCTCGCTTTCTCTCTCTCCCTCCAACCCTTTCTCTCTCACTCTCTCTCCCTCCAACCCTTTCTCTCTCACTCTCTCTCTCTGTCTCCACCCATCTCGCTCCGCTCCCTCCCTCCACCCTTCTCTCTCCCCCTCCACCCTTCTCTCTCTCCCCCTCCACCCTTCTCTCTCTCCCCCTCCACCCTTCTCTCTCTCCCCCTCCACCCTTCTCTCTCTCCCCCTCCACCCTTCTCTCTCTCCCCCTCCACCCTTCTCTCTCTCCCCCTCCACCC
This sequence comes from Salvelinus alpinus, assembly GCF_045679555.1. NCBI lineage: Eukaryota > Metazoa > Chordata > Actinopteri > Salmoniformes > Salmonidae > Salvelinus > Salvelinus alpinus. The sequence goes on along the minus strand of NC_092091.1, from coordinate 85,851,815 downwards.
TTCTCTCTCCGCTCCCCTCTAATCATTAATAGTGTGTTTACACTGAGTATACAGAACATGAACAACAGCTTCCTAATATTGAGTTGCATCCTCCCTTCTACCCTGAGAACAGCCTCAGTTCGTCAGGTCATGGACTCTACAAGGTGTCGAAAGCGTTCCACAGGGAGGCTGGCCCATGTTGACTCTAATGCTTCAGGACATTGACTCTACTAGGTGTTGAAAGCGTTCCACAGGGAGGCTGGCCCATGTTGACTCTAATGCTTCAGGACATGGACTCTACTAGGTGTTGAAAGCGTTCCACAGGGAGGCTGGCCCATGTTGACTCTAATGCTTCAGGTCATGGACTCTACTAGGTGTTGAAAGCGTTCCACAGGGAGGCTGGCCCATGTTGACTCTAATGCTTCAGGACATGGACTCTACTAGGTGTTGAAAGCGTTCCACAGGGAGGCTGGCCCATGTTGACTCTAATGCTTCCCACAGTTGTGTCAAGTTGGATGGATGTCCTTTGGGTGATGAACCATTCTTGATACACACGGGAAACTGTTGAGTGTGAAAAACCCAGCAGCGTTGCAGTTCTTGACACAAACTGGTGCGCCTGGTACCTACTACCATACCCCCGTTCAAAGGCACTTAAATATTTTGTCTTGCACATTCACACTTTGAATGGTACACACACAATCCATGTTTGAATAGGGAATAGGGCTCTGTTCAACAGTAGTTCACTATATAGGGAATAGGGCCCTGGTCAACAGTAGTGTTCTATATAGGGAATAGGGCTCTGGTCAACAGTAGTTCACTATATAGGAAATAGGGCTCTGGTTAACAGTAGTACACCATATAGGGAATAGGGCCCTGGTCAACAGTAGTACACTATATAGGGAATAGGGCTCTGGTCAACAGTAGTGCACTATATAGGGAATAGGGCCCTGGTCTAAAGTAGTGCACTATATAGGGAATAGGGCCCTGGTCAACAGTAGTGCACTATATAGGAAATAGGGCTCTGGTTAACAGTAGTACACCATATAGGGAATAGGGCCCTGGTCAACAGTAGTGCACTATATAGGAAATAGGGCTCTGGTTAACAGTAGTACACCATATAGGGAATAGGGCCCTGGTCAACAGTAGTACACTATATAGGGAATAGGGCTCTGGTTAACAGTAGTTCACTATATAGGGAATAGGGCCCTGGTCTAAAGTAGTGCACTATATATAGGGAATAGGGCTCTGGTCAACAGTAGTGCACTATATAGGGAATAGGGCCCTGGTCTAAAGTAGTGCACTATATATAGGGAATAGGGCTCTGGTTAACAGTAGTACACCATATAGGGAATAGGGCCCTGGTCAACAGTAGTACACTATATAGGGAATAGGGCTCTGGTCAACAGTAGTACACTATATAGGGAATAGGGCTCTGGTCAACAGTAGTGCACTATATAGGGAATAGGGTTCTGGTTAACAGTAGTACACTATATAGGGAATAGGGCTCTGGTCAACAGTAGTGCACTATATAGGGAATAGGGCCCTGGTCTAAAGTAGTGCACTATATATAGGGAATAGGGCTCTGGTTAACAGTAGTACACCATATAGGGAATAGGGCCCTGGTCAACAGTAGTACACTATATAGGGAATAGGGCTCTGGTCAACAGTAGTACACTATATAGGGAATAGGGCCCTGGTTAACAGTAGTACACTATATAGGGAATAGGGCTCTGGTCTAAAGTAGTGCACTATATAGGGAATAGGGCTCTGGTCTAAAGTAGTGCACTATATATAGGGAATAGGGCTCTGGTCAACAGTAGTGCACTATGTAGGGAATAGGGTCCTGGTTAACAGTAGTTCACTATATAGGGAATAGGGCTCTTCCTCCTCACGTGTATTTACAGGAAAGGGACAGGACATCTAAACCACAGTGAACTGGGTTTCCAAGCAGTGAGGACAGGGAGGAATATAGGGTTGTTACATGGCTGAGAGATAAACCACTTGTGACTAGCTGCATACAGCAGTCATGTCTGCTCCATAAAGCATTAACAACATACAGCAGTCATGTCTGCTCCATAAAGCATTAACAACATACAGCAGTCATGTCTGCTCCATAAAGCGTTAACAACATACAGCAGTCATGTCTGCTCCATAAAGCATTAACAACATACAGCAGTCATGTCTGCTCCATAAAGCGTTAACAACATACAGCAGTCATGTCTGCTCCATAAAGCATTAACAACATACAGCAGTCATGTCTGCTCCATAAAGCATTAACAACATACAGCAGTCATGTCTGCTCCATAAAGCGTTAACAACATACAGCAGTCATGTCTGCTCCATAAAGCGTTAACAACATACAACAGTCATGTCTGCTCCATAAAGCGTTAACAACATACAGCAGTCATGTCTGCTCCATAAAGCATTAACAACATACAGCAGTCATGTCTGCTCCATAAAGCATTAACAACATACAGCAGTCATGTCTGCTCCATAAAGCATTAACAACATACAGCAGTCATGTCTGCTCCATAAAGCATTAACAACATACAGCAGTCATGTCTGCTCCATAAAGCATTAACAACATACAGCAGTCATGTCTGCTCCATAAAGCGTTAACAACATACAGCAGTCATGTCTGCTCCATAAAGCATTAACAACATACAGCAGTCATGTCTGCTCCATAAAGCATTAACAACATACAGCAGTCATGTCTGCTCCATAAAGCGTTAACAACATACAGCAGTCATGTCTGCTCCATAAAGCATTAACAACATACAGCAGTCATGTCTGCTCCATAAAGCATTAACAACATACAGCAGTCATGTCTGCTCCATAAAGCGTTAACAACATACAGCAGTCATGTCTGCTCCATAAAGCATTAACAACATACAGCAGTCATGTCTGCTCCATAAAGCGTTAACAACATACAGCAGTCATGTCTGCTCCATAAAGCATTAACAACATACAGCAGTCATGTCTGCTCCATAAAGCATTAACAACATACAGCAGTCATGTCTGCTCCATAAAGCATTAACAACATACAGCAGTCATGTCTGCTCCATAAAGCATTAACAACATACAGCAGTCATGTCTGCTCCATAAAGCGTTAACAACATACAGCAGTCATGTCTGCTCCATAAAGCGTTAACAACATACAGCAGTCATGTCTGCTCCATAAAGCATTAACAACATACAGCAGTCATGTCTGCTCCATAAAGCATTAACAACATACAGCAGTCATGTCTGCTCCATAAAGCGTTAACAACATACAGCAGTCATGTCTGCTCCATAAAGCGTTAACAACATACAGCAGTCATGTCTGCTCCATAAAGCGTTAACAACATACAGCAGTCATGTCTGCTCCATAAAGCATTAACAACATACAGCAGTCATGTCTGCTCCATAAAGCGTTAACAACATACAGCAGTCATGTCTGCTCCATAAAGCATTAACAACATACAGCAGTCATGTCTGCTCCATAAAGCGTTAACAACATACAGCAGTCATGTCTGCTCCATAAAGCGTTAACAACATACAGCAGTCATGTCTGCTCCATAAAGCGTTAACAACATACAGCAGTCATGTCTGCTCCATAAAGCGTTAACAACATACAGCAGTCATGTCTGCTCCATAAAGCATTAACAACATACAGCAGTCATGTCTGCTCCATAAAGCATTAACAACATACAGCAGTCATGTCTGCTCCATAAAGCATTAACAACATACAGCAGTCATGTCTGCTCCATAAAGCATTAACAACATACAGCAGTCATGTCTGCTCCATAAAGCATTAACAACATACAGCAGTCATGTCTGCTCCATAAAGCATTAACAACATACAGCAGTCATGTCTGCTCCATAAAGCATTAACAACATACAGCAGTCATGTCTGCTCCATAAAGCATTAACAACATACAGCAGTCATGTCTGCTCCATAAAGCATTAACAACATACAGCAGTCATGTCTGCTCCATAAAGCGTTAACAACATACAGCAGTCATGTCTGCTCCATAAAGCGTTAACAACATACAGCAGTCATGTCTGCTCCATAAAGCATTAACAACATACAGCAGTCATGTCTGCTCCATAAAGCATTAACAACATACAGCAGTCATGTCTGCTCCATAAAGCATTAACAACATACAGCAGTCATGTCTGCTCCATAAAGCGTTAACAACATACAGCAGTCATGTCTGCTCCATAAAGCATTAACAACATACAGCAGTCATGTCTGCTCCATAAAGCATTAACAACATACAGCAGTCATGTCTGCTCCATAAAGCATTAACAACATACAGCAGTCATGTCTGCTCCATAAAGCGTTAACAACATACAGCAGTCATGTCTGCTCCATAAAGCATTAACAACATACAGCAGTCATGTCTGCTCCATAAAGCATTAACAACATACAGCAGTCATGTCTGCTCCATAAAGCATTAACAACATACAGCAGTCATGTCTGCTCCATAAAGCGTTAACAACATACAGCAGTCATGTCTGCTCCATAAAGCGTTAACAACATACAGCAGTCATGTCTGCTCCATAAAGCGTTAACAACATACAGCAGTCATGTCTGCTCCATAAAGCGTTAACAACATACAGCAGTCATGTCTGCTCCATAAAGCGTTAACAACATACAGAAGTCATGTCTGCTCCATAAAGCGTTAACAACATACAGCAGTCATGTCTGCTCCATAAAGCGTTAACAACATACAGCAGTCATGTCTGCTCCATAAAGCATTAACAACATACAGCAGTCATGTCTGCTCCATAAAGCATTAACAACATACAGCAGTCATGTCTGCTCCATAAAGCATTAACAACATACAGCAGTCATGTCTGCTCCATAAAGCGTTAACAACATACAGCAGTCATGTCTGCTCCATAAAGCGTTAACAAACATGTCCATCTGGTGGTTTAGAAGTCACTGCATAGACTAGATCATACATGAATCCTGGACAGATGGGACACAACAGCTTCATAAAGGGCGTATAACACGTCATGCAGTGACAATAGGGTGTGGTAAGAGTCTGACGTACCTGAGAGTGACTATTGACCTCAACCTCCTCAGCAAAGCGAACTTTGACCGGGTTGGACCGGAGTTTAGCTCTCTTCTCTGGGGTGATGAAGGAAGACTTGGGTCCCTGAGAATCCACAGGAGGAGAAATTAGGACTTGGGTCCCTGAGAATCCACAGGAGGAGAAATTAGGACTTGGGTTCCTGAGAATCCACAGGAGGAGAAATTAGGACTTGGGTCCCTGAGAATCCACAGGAGGAGAAATTAGGACTTGGGTTCCTGAGAATCCACAGGAGGAGAAATTAGGACTTGGGTTCCTGAGAATCGACAGGAGGAGAAATTAGGACTTGGGTTCCTGAGAATCCACAGGAGGAGAAATTAGGACTTGGGTTCCTGAGAATCCACAGGAGGAGAAATTAGGACTTGGGATCCCTGAGAATCCACAGGAAGACAAATTAGACAGAGTTTCCAAAAGGCACGAGGGTGCAGACTGCAGAGCCTGTGGTTTAGCGGTAATGCTCCCAGCAAAGACAAATAACCTTCTCCTCACCCTACCTGGGTTCAACCCCCTTCTCCTCTCCCTACCTGGGTTCAACCCCGTTCTCCTCTCCCTACCTGGGTTCAACCCCGTTCTCCTCTCCCTACCTGGGTTCAACCCCCTTCTCCTCTCCCTACCTGGGTTCAACCCCTTTCTCCTCTCCCTACCTGGGTTCAACCCCCTTCTCCTCTCCCTACCTGGGTTCAACCCCCTTCTCCTCTCCCTACCTGGGTTCAACCCCCTTCTCCTCTCCCTACCTGGGTTCAACCCCCTTCTCCTCACCCTACCTGGGTTCAACCCCCTTCTCCTCTCCCTACCTGGGTTCAACCCCCTTCTCCTCTCCCTACCTGGGTTCAACCCCCTTCTCCTCTCCCTACCTGGGTTCAACCCCCTTCTCCTCACCCTACCTGGGTTCAACCCCCTTCTCCTCACCCTACCTGGGTTCAACCCCCTTCTCCTCTCCCTACCTAGGTTCAACCCCCTTCTCCTCTCCCTACCTGGGTTCAACCCCCTTCTACTCTCCCTACCTGGGTTCAACCCCCTTCTCCTTCCTTCCTGTTGTGTCTGCCTCCTTCCTGTATCTCCATCTGTTTCTGTACCGGTCTAAATAAAGTGTCAGTAAACCCTAAACAATCAAGATCTGAAAACTAACAGGTAGTGGATATAAAACAGCACCTCAGAGACACTAATCTGACTGATCAAACCCAACAGGCTGATAAACAACAGAACCTCAGAGACACTAATCTGACTGATCAACCTAACAGGCTGATAAACAACAGAACCTCAGAGACACTAATCTGACTGATCAAACCCAACAGCCTGATAAACAACAGAACCTCAGAGACACTAATCTGGCTGATCAACCTAACAGGCTGATAAACAACAGAACCTCAGAGACACTAATCTGACTGATCGACCCAACAGGCTGATAAACAACAGAACCACAGAGACACTAATCTGACTGATCAACATAACAGGCTGATAAACAACAGAACCTCAGAGACACTAATCTGACTGATCAACCTAACAGGCTGATAAACAACAGAACCTCAGAGACACTAATCTGACTGATCAACCCAACAGGCTGATAAACAACAGAACCTCAGAGACACTAATCTGACTGATCAACCCAACAGGCTGATAAACAACAGAACCTCAGAGACACTAATCTGACTGATCAACCTAACAGGCTGATAAACAACAGAACCTCAGAGACACTAATCTGACTGATCAACCTAACAGGCTGATAAACAACAGAATCTCAGAGACACTAATCTGACTGATCAACCTAACAGGCTGGTAAACAACAGAACCTCAGAGACACTAATCTGACTGATCAACCCAGCAGGCTGATAAACAACAGAACCTCAGAGACACTAATCTGACTGATCAACCCAACAGCCTGATAAACAACAGAACCTCAGAGACACTAATCTGACTGATCAACCCAACAGGCTGATAAACAACAGAACCTCAGAGACACTAATCTGACTGATCAACCCAACAGGCTGATAAACAACAGAACCTCAGAGACACTAATCTGACTGATCAACCCAACAGGCTGATAAACAACAGAACCTCAGAGACACTAATCTGACTGATCGACCCAACAGGCTGATAAACAACAGAACCACAGAGACACTAATCTGACTGATCAACCTAACAGGCTGATAAACAACAGAACCTCAGAGACACTAATCTGACTGATCAACCTAACAGGCTGATAAACAACAGAACCTCAGAGACACTAATCTGACTGATCAACCCAACAGGCTGATAAACAACAGAACCTCAGAGACACTAATCTGACTGATCAACCTAACAGGCTGATAAACAACAGAACCTCAGAGACACTAATCTGACTGATCAAACCCAACAGGCTGATAAACAACAGAACCTCAGAGACACTCATCTGAATGATCAAACCCAACAGCCTGATAAACAACAGAACCTCAGAGACACTAATCTGACTGATCAAACCCAACAGCCTGATAAACAACAGAACCTCAGAGACACTAATCTGGCTGATCAACCTAACAGGCTGATAAACAACAGAACCTCAGAGACACTAATCTGACTGATCAACCTAACAGGCTGGTAAACAACAGAACCTCAGAGACACTAATCTGACTGATCAACCCAACAGGCTGATAAACAACAGAACCACAGAGACACTAATCTGACTGATCAACCTAACAGGCTGATAAACAACAGAACCTCAGAGACACTAATCTGACTGATCAACCTAACAGGCTGATAAACAACAGAACCTCAGAGACACTAATCTGACTGATCAACCTAACAGGCTGATAAACAACAGAACCACAGAGACACTAATCTGACTGATCAACCCAACAGGCTGATAAACAACAGAACCACAGAGACACTAATCTGACTGATCAACCCAACAGGCTGATAAACAACAGAACCTCAGAGACACTAATCTGACTGATCAACCCAACAGGCTGATAAACAACAGAACCTCAGAGACACTAATCTGACTGATCAACCCAACAGGCTGATAAACAACAGAACCTCAGAGACACTAATCTGACTGATCAACCCAACAGGCTGATAAACAACAGAACCACAGAGACACTAATCTGACTGATCAACCCCAACAGGCTGATAAACAACAGAACCTCAGAGACACTAATCTGACTGATCAAGTGTTCTTCCTAGGTTTTGGCCTTTCTAGGGAGTTTTTCCTAGCCCCCGTGCTTCTACACCTGCATTGCTAGCTGTTTGGGGTTTTAGGCTGGGTTTCTGTACAGCACTTTGAGATATCAGCTGATGTACGAAGGGCTATATAAAATAAACTTGATTTGATTTGATCAAACCAACAGGCTGATAAAAAACAGAATCTCAGAGACAATAATCTCAGACAAACGTAAATGTTACTTTCATGTAAACTGAAAACTAAAACACTAATATTGTTGCTGTTGTGGTAATGAAGTGGTTTCTCCACTGTAGGTAACGCCAACCACAGCAACACATCCAGGGAGTGTTCCTATTGGGTAACACTGTGTTGTTGTTAAAAAGAGTCAGTGTTCCTATTGGGTAAAACTGTGTTGTTGTTGAAAAGAGTCAGTGTTCCTATTGGGTAAAACTGTGTTGTTGTTGTTGAAAAGAGTCAGTGTTCCTATTGGGTAAAACTGTGTTGTTGTTGAAAAGAGTCAGTGTTCCTATTGGGTAAAACTGTGTTGTTGTTGAAAAGAGTCAGTGTTCCTATTGGGTAAAACTGTGTTGTTGTTGAAAAGAGTCAGTGTTCCTATTGGGTAAAACTGTGTTGTTGTTGAAAAGAGTCAGTGTTCCTATTGGGTAAAACTGTGTGTGTTGTTGTTGAAAAGAGTCAGTGTTCCTATTGGGTAAAACTGTGTTGTTGTTGAAAAGAGTCAGTGTTCCTATTGGGTAACACTGTGTTGTTGTTGAAAAGAGTCAGTGTTCCTATTGGGTAAAACTGTGTTGTTGTTGAAAAGAGTCAGTGTTCCTATTGGGTAAAACTGTGTTGTTGTTGAAAAGAGTCAGTGTTCCTATTGGGTAAAACTGTGTGTGTTGTTGAAAAGAGTCAGTGTTCCTATTGGGTAAAACTGTGTGTGTTGTTGTTGAAAAGAGTCAGTGTTCCTATTGGGTAAAACTGTGTTGTTGTTGTTAAAAAGAGTCAGTGTTCCTATTGGGTAAAACTGTGTGTTGTTGAAAAGAGTCAGTGTTCCTATTGGGTAAAACTGTGTTGTTGTTGAAAAGAGTCAGTGTTCCTATTGGGTAAAACTGTGTTGTTGTTGAAAAGAGTCAGTGTTCCTATTGGGTAAAACTGTGTGTGTTGTTGAAAAGAGTCAGTGTTCCTATTGGGTAAAACTGTGTTGTTGTTGAAAAGAGTCAGTGTTCCTATTGGGTAACACTGTGTGTGTTGTTGTTGAAAAGAGTCAGTGTTCCTATTGGGTAAAACTGTGTGTTGTTGTTGAAAAGAGTCAGTGTTCCTATTGGGTAAAACTGTGTTGTTGTTGAAAAGAGTCAGTGTTCCTATTGGGTAAAACTGTGTGTGTTGTTTTTGAAAAGAGTCAGTGTTCCTATTGGGTAAAACTGTGTGTTGTTGTTGAAAAGAGTCAGTGTTCCTATTGGGTAAAACTGTGTGTTGTTGTTGAAAAGAGTCAGTGTTCCTATTTGGTAAAACTGTGTTGTTGTTGAAAAGAGTCAGTGTTCCTATTGGGTAAAACTGTGTGTGTTGTTTTTGAAAAGAGTCAGTGTTCCTATTGGGTAACACTGTGTTGTTGTTGAAAAGAGTCAGTGTTCCTATTGGGTAAAACTGTGTGTTGTTGAAAAGAGTCAGTGTTCCTATTGGGTAAAACTGTGTTGTTGTTGAAAAGAGTCAGTGTTCCTATTGGGTAAAACTGTGTGTTGTTGAAAAGAGTCAGTGTTCCTATTGGGTAAAACTGTGTTGTTGTTGAAAAGAGTCAGTGTTCCTATTGGGTAAAACTGTGTTGTTGTTGAAAAGAGTCAGTGTTCCTATTGGGTAAAACTGTGTGTTGTTGAAAAGAGTCAGTGTTCCTATTGGGTAAAACTGTGTTGTTGTTGAAAAGAGTCAGTGTTCCTATTGGGTAAAACTGTGTGTTGTTGTTGAAAAGAGTCAGTGTTCCTATTGGGTAAAACTGTGTGTTGTTGTTGAAAAGAGTCAGTGTTCCTATTGGGTAAAACTGTGTGTGTTGTTTTTGAAAAGAGTCAGTGTTCCTATTGGGTAACACTGTGTGTTGTTGTTGAAAAGAGTCAGTGTTCCTATTGGGTAAAACTGTGTGTTGTTGTTGAAAAGAGTCAGTGTTCCTATTGGGTAAAACTGTGTGTGTTGTTTTTGAAAAGAGTCAGTGTTCCTATTGGGTAACACTGTGTTGTTGTTGAAAAGAGTCAGTGTTCCTATTGGGTAACACTGTGTGTGTTGTTGTTGAAAAGAGTCAGTGTTCCTATTGGGTAAAACTGTGTGTTGTTGTTGAAAAGAGTCAGTGTTCCTATTGGGTAAAACTGTGTGTGTTGTTTTTGAAAAGAGTCAGTGTTCCTATTGGGTAACACTGTGTGTTGTTGTTGAAAAGAGTCAGTGTTCCTATTGGGTAAAACGGTGTGTTGTTGTTGAAAAGAGTCAGTGTTCCTATTGGGTAAAACTGTGTGTGTTGTTTTTGAAAAGAGTCAGTGTTCCTATTGGGTAAAACTGTGTTGTTGTTGAAAAGAGTCAGTGTTCCTATTGGGTAAAACTGTGTTGTTGTTGTTGAAAAGAGTCAGTGTTCCTATTGGGTAAAACTTTGTGTGTTGTTGAAAAGAGTCAGTGTTCCTATTGGGTAAAACTGTGTTGTTGTTGAAAAGAGTCAGTGTTCCTATTGGGTAAAACTGTGTTGTTGTTGTTGAAAAGAGTCAGTGTTCCTATTGGGTAAAACTGTGTGTTGTTGTTGAAAAGAGTCAGTGTTCCTATTGGGTAAAACTGTGTGTGTTGTTTTTGAAAAGAGTCAGTGTTCCTATTGGGTAACACTGTGTGTTGTTGTTGAAAAGAGTCAGTGTTCCTATTGGGTAAAACGGTGTGTTGTTGTTGAAAAGAGTCAGTGTTCCTATTGGGTAAAACTGTGTGTGTTGTTTTTGAAAAGAGTCAGTGTTCCTATTGGGTAAAACTGTGTTGTTGTTGAAAAGAGTCAGTGTTCCTATTGGGTAAAACTGTGTTGTTGTTGTTGAAAAGAGTCAGTGTTCCTATTGGGTAAAACTTTGTGTGTTGTTGAAAAGAGTCAGTGTTCCTATTGGGTAAAACTGTGTTGTTGTTGAAAAGAGTCAGTGTTCCTATTGGGTAAAACTGTGTTGTTGTTGTTGAAAAGAGTCAGTGTTCCTATTGGGTAACACTGTGTTGTTGTTGAAAAGAGTCAGTGTTCCTATTGGGTAAAACTGTGTTGTTGTTGTTGAAAAGAGTCAGTGTTCCTATTGGGTAAAACTTTGTGTGTTGTTGAAAAGAGTCAGTGTTCCTATTGGGTAAAACTGTGTTGTTGTTGAAAAGAGTCAGTGTTCCTATTGGGTAAAACTGTGTTGTTGTTGTTGAAAAGAGTCAGTGTTCCTATTGGGTAAAACTGTGTTGTTGTTGAAAAGAGTCAGTGTTCCTATTGGGTAAAACTTTGTGTGTTGTTGAAAAGAGTCAGTGTTCCTATTGGGTAAAACTGTGTTGTTGTTGAAAAGAGTCAGTGTTCCTATTGGGTAACACTGTGTGTGTTGTTGTTGAAAAGAGTCAGTGTTCCTATTGGGTAAAACTTTGTGTGTTGTTGTTGAAAAGAGTCAGTGTTCCTATTGGGTAAAACTGTGTTGTTGTTGAAAAGAGTCAGTGTTCCTATTGGGTAAAACTTTGTGTGTTGTTGAAAAGAGTCAGTGTTCCTATTGGGTAAAACTGTGTTGTTGTTGAAAAGAGTCAGTGTTCCTATTGGGTAAAACTGTGTTGTTGTTGAAAAGAGTCAGTGTTCCTATTGGGTAAAACTGTGTGTGTTGTTGTTGAAAAGAGTCAGTGTTCCTATTGGGTAAAACTGTGTTGTTGTTGAAAAGAGTCAGTGTTCCTATTGGGTAAAAATGTGTGTGTTGTTGTTGAAAAGAGTCAGTGTTCCTATTGGGTAAAACTGTGTTGTTGTTGAAAAGAGTCAGTGTTCCTATTGGGTAAAACTGTGTTGTTGTTGAAAAGAGTCAGTGTTCCTATTGGGTAAAACTTTGTGTGTTGTTGTTGAAAAGAGTCAGTGTTCCTATTGGGTAAAACTTTGTGTGTTGTTGTTGAAAAGAGTCAGTGTTCCTATTGGGTAAAACTGTGTTGTTGTTGAAAAGAGTCAGTGTTCCTATTGGGTAACACTGTGTGTGTTGTTGTTGAAAAGAGTCAGTGTTCCTATTGGGTAACACTGTGTGTGTTGTTGTTGAAAAGAGTCAGTGTTCCTATTGGGTAAAACTGTGTTGTTGTTGAAAAGAGTCAGTGTTCCTATTGGGTAAAACTGTGTTGTAGTTGTTGAAAAGAGTCAGTGTTCCTATTGGGTAAAACTGTGTTGTTGTTGAAAAGAGTCAGTGTTCCTATTGGGTAAAACTGTGTTGTTGTTGAAAAGAGTCAGTGTTCCTATTGGGTAAAGTGTGTTGTTAACAATATCTGCAGTTGCCCATTCATCATCACGCAAGCAAGCAGACACACACACACACACGCCAAGGCCACACTACAAGCAGACACACACACACACACGCCAAGGCCACACTACAAGCAGACACACACACACACTCGCCAAGGTCACACTACAAGCAGACACACACACCAAGGCCACACTACTAGGTCATAATAAAGGTGTGACAACACTCTGCTGCCTGTGGGGAACCATGATGGAGCACCTGGGTGTGTGGTTTCTCTGTTGGTGAAGAGAGCAACTGTTAACTGAAGGAAGAATACAACATGGAAAACATAGTGACTCACCGCTGAGTTTCTGAGGACCGTTATCATCACAGAGCACTGACACTCCCTAGGGGGGGGGGGGGAGGGAGAGAGAGAGAGAGAGAGGGAGAGAGAGAGAGAGAGAGAGAGGCGGTCAATATGAGGAATAAATGCTTGAGTGTTTGTGAGTGTATGTGTGTGTGTGTGTGTGTTATTGTACCTGATGAGGTCAGCCGCTTGCTCTGGGGTCAGGTCGTCAACGGCAACATTGTTGATCTTTACGACCTGGTCGCCAGGGACTAGCCTTCCATCAGCCGGCCCCGCTACCCACACACACAAACACAGGATCCTCTTCCTCATCATCTTGATCAACAGGGTATATAACAGATCATTGCTGATAAAGGATTCCAAAGATCTATTTATTTCCAAAACACCAAGAGACCTCTCTCTCTCTCTCTCTCTCTCTCTCTCTCTCTCTCTCTCTCTCTCTCTCTCTCTCTCTCTCTCTCTCTCTCTCTCTCTCTCTCTCTCTCTCTCTCTCTCTCTCTCTCTCTCTCTCTCTCTCTCTCTCTCTCTCTCTCTCTCTCTCTCTCTCTCTCTCTCTCTCTCTCTCTCTCTCTCTCTCTCTCTCTCTCTCTCTCTCTCTCTCTCTCTCTCTCTCTCTCTCTCTCTCTCTCTCTCTCTCTCTCTCTCTCTCTCTCTCTCTCTCTCTCTCTCTCTCTCTCTCTCTCTCTCTCTCTCTCTCTCTCTCTCTCTCTCTCTCTCTCTCTCTCTCTCTCTCTCTCTCTCAGGGTTTATGAGTCAACAGGAGAGAGGGCAGAGCAACAGGGACAGATGGTGGTATTACTGAGATCAGTGCCAGAGAGCCCAGCCTCAGGGGGCCACTCACACCCCGGCCGTTACTACCTGTCGTGTGTTTCTCCATCTGATGTGGCGCAGATGAACAGCAAACATGGTTTCAAAAAACAAATAAAGCAACACCTCATGTCACAGCGCCTCTCCCCATGTGACCTACTGGTTGTATGTACTGACATGTGACCTACTGGTTGTATGTACTGACATGTGACCTACTGGTTGTGTGTATGTACTGACATGTGACCTACTGGTTGTATGTACTGACATGTGACCTACTGGTTGTGTGTTTGTACTGACATGTGACCTACTGGTTGTATGTTTGTACTGACATGTGACCTGCTGGTTGTGTGTTTGTACTGACATGTGACCTACTGGTTGTATGTACTGACATGTGACCTACTGGTTGTGTGTTTGTACTGACATGTGACCTACTGGTTGTATGTACTGACATGTGACCTACTGGTTGTGTGTTTGTACTGACATGTGACCTACTGGTTGTATGTACTGACATGTGACCTACTGGTTGTGTGTACTGACATGTGACCTACTGGTTGTATGTACTGACATGTGACCTACTGGTTGTGTGTACTGACATGTGACCTACTGGTTGTGTGTTTGTACTGACATGTGACCTACTGGTTGTGTGTTTGTACTGACATGTAACCTACTGGTTGTGTGTTTGTACTGACATGTGACCTACTGGTTGTGTGTATGTACTGACATGTGAGAGAGTAGATATCTGAGGATAATCTATTTACAGTAGATATCTGAGGGTAGTCTAAATACAGTAGGTCTGTGAGGGTAGTCTATATACAGTAGGTCTGTGAGGGTAGTCTATATACAGTAGGTCTGTGAGGGTAGTCTATATACAGTAGGTCTGTGAGGGTAGTCTATATACAGTAGGTCTGTGAGGGTAGTCTAAATACAGTAGGTCTGTGACGGTAGTCTATATACATCCATACACACAGGGCCCTGCTGTAGGTACTATACAGCATATGAGGATAAACCCTTCGTTGTCCTATTGATCTCCCATTAACCGTTCCTCTCATTACTGTAACCCCCACCACACACACACCAGCGATACTTCCACTAGCTCAGCAACATTCCCCCTCCTCTCACTGTGTCCCAAATGGCACCCTATTCTCTATAGGGCACTACTAGGACTCTGGTCAAAAGTAGTACACTATATAGGGAATTGGGTGCCATTAGCAACCCACCCTCAGTCTCCACCTGGGCTTAACAACACAAACCCTAATGGAGCCTACGGAACAACACAAAACCCCTCTTCTCCCTTTTCTGTACAGCCTGTCAATCTCAATGACATCACAATCAGATTCTATAATTTGATCATCGATGCGGTAAAGGAGTCAATGGAATGCAGACGTTCCATTGACCGGAATGCAGACGTTCCATTGACCGGAATGCAGATGTTCCATTGACCGGAATGCAGACGTTCCATTGACCGGAATGCAGACGTTCCATTGACCGGAATGCAGACGTTCCATTGCCCGGAATGCAGACGTTCCATTGACCGGAATGCAGACGTTCCATTGACCGGAATGCAGACGTTCCATTGACCGGAATGCAGACGTTCCATTGACCGGAATGCAGACGTTCCATTGACCGGAATGCAGACGTTCCATTGACCGGAATGCAGACGTTCCATTGACCGGAATGCAGACGTTCCATTGACCGGAATGCAGACGTTCCATTGACCGGAATGCAGACGTTCCATTGACCGGAATGCAGACGTTCCATTGACCAGATTGCAGACCTTCCATTGACCAGAATGCAGACCTTTCATTGACCGGAATGCAGACGTTCCATTGACCGGAATGCAGACGTTCCATTGACCGGAATGCAGATGTTCCATTGACCGGAATGTAGACGTTCCTCCCTCTTCTCTCACCTATCATTCCTAGTTTCTCCTGGCATCTTTCACTGTCTTTCCTCCTCTGTGGACCCCATCAAATCCCTCCCTCGACACACTCATGCATCCCATCACACCAGCCCCTCAAACACAGCCCCCAGTGAGAGATGGACAGGGGGATGAGAGAAAGGAGAAGGACGAAGAGGAGGGTCCCAGGTTTCTGGAGAGGTACATGGGGTCTGAGATGATACATGGGGTCTGAGATGACGCTGCCATCGCCCCCCTGACCCTCCAGGCCCTACAGAGCCAACTGTGCCTCTCCTGGAGGGGAGAGTTGGATGGGACCACCACCAGAGAGGCTGAGGGGACTCAGGACAGAGCAGACTGTCTGAACAAGCCAGAGAGGCTGAGGGGACTCAGGACAGAGCAGACTGTCTGAACAAGCCAGAGAGGCTGAGGGGACTCAGGACAGAGCAGAGTGTCTGAACAAGCCAGAGAGGCTGAGGGGACTCAGGACAGAGCAGACTGTCTGAACAAGCCAGAGAGGCTGAGGGGACTCAGGACAGAGCAGACTGTCTGAACAAGCCAGAGAGGCTGAGGGGACTCAGGACAGAGCAGACTGTCTGAACAAGCCAGAGAGGCTGAGGGGACTCAGGACAGAGCAGACTGTCTGAACAAGCCAGAGAGGCTGAGGGGACTCAGGACAGAGCAGACTGTCTGAACAAGCCAGAGAGGCTGAGGGGACTCAGGACAGAGCAGAGTGTCTGAACAAGCCAGAGAGGCTGAGGGGACTCAGGACAGAGCAGACTGTCTGAACAAGCCAGAGAGGCTGAGGGGACTCAGGACAGAGCAGACTGTCTGAACAAGCCAGAGAGGCTGAGGGGACTCAGGACAGAGCAGACTGTCTGAACAAGCCAGAGAGGCTGAGGGGACTCAGGACAGAGCAGACTGTCTGAACAAGCCAGAGAGGCTGAGGGGACTCAGGACAGAGCAGACTGTCTGAACAAGCCAGAGAGGCTGAGGGGACTCAGGACAGAGCAGACTGTCTGAACAAGCCAGAGAGGCTGAGGGGACTCAGGACAGAGCAGACTGTCTGAACAAGCCAGAGAGGCTGAGGGGACTCAGGACAGAGCAGACTGTCTGAACAAGCCAGAGAGGCTGAGGGGACTCAGGACAGAGCAGACTGTCTGAACAAGCCAGAGAGGCTGGACAAGCCCAGAACGGAGCATCGCAACTGGAGTTTAGATAATGATGGTGAGGGTGATGAGGACCAGGGTGAAAACCAGGGTGAGAACCAGGAGGGGGGTCTGGCTCAGAGGGTGATCCAGAGCCTGAGTCAGGCCCTGGGGTGGATCAGGGAGGCGGAGGGGTACCTCATCCACCCAGACTATGATGCTCTGGAGGATGTCGTTGGATCCTGCACCTAATGGAGTAATGACTAGCAAGACTGCCAGGATCTCAGTTTAGCAAAGAATGACTGGTCAAAAGACTGCCACTTGAATTCAACAGCATAACTAATTGGTCTGATTTCTGCCACCCAACCAACCACATTATTAAATCAAATCTTCACGTGACTCTGAAACCATATGTTGTTTTATTTCCCTTGCTGTTTTTCTCACCAGATGTTGATTGTTAAGTTAATCTGTCCAGCGGTCCCAAGCTCATGACAGCACAATGTAGTCCTATGTCAGGGTTATGATAGCTCTATGTCATGTTTATGTAGCCTACCTGGGGTGACGTCCTGCACCAGTATGGGTGTCTGAGGTGTCAGGGTGAGTCCATGAGTGTTGAGGAGGGGGTCTCGTAGGATCTGGACGGTCAGTCTAACCGGGTAGTTGTTCTTCTGGTCCTGACCGCTAGACTCTCCCCCCGCAGCCGCCTTCCCATCTACCAGGATACGCTCTCTGATTGGGGTAGAGACCAGGTATCAGCCCGAATCAGAGGACAAGGTAGCAGACAATCAGAATTAAGGAACCATACAAATGGAGAAGATGTCATCCAATCAAAGGGGAGGACAACAGAAGGACAAGGTATCATCCAATCAAAAATATACAAGGAAACACTTCATCATAATAGTCTCCAACAGATGATGTCCAATATTGCCTTGAATAACCAGGCCTAACCCAAACAAAACCATTTACACAAACCCATTACTAGCCCCCAGGCCTAACCCAAACAAAACCATTTAGACAAACCCATTACTAGCCTCCAGGCCTAACCCAAACAAAACCATTTAGACAAATCCATTACTAGCCCCCAGGCCTAACCCAAGCAAAACCATTTAGACAAACCCATTACTAGCCTCCAGGCCTAACCCAAGCAAAACCATTTAGACAAAACCATTACTAGTCCCCAGTCTAACCCAAACAAAACCATTTAGACAAACCCATTACTAGCCCCCAGGCCTAACCCAAACAAAGCCATTACTAGCCTCCAGACCTAACCCAGACAAACCCATTACTAGCTCCCTGGCTAACCCAGTCAAACCCAAACTAGTCGGGCCTAATGCCAAAGCTAAGCCTGTTACGTGGCCGGCCTGGTTAGTACTAACCTGCTGCTGGAATCCCTGGAGCGTCGTAGCCATCGCCCCACCACCTGCTCCACCCGACTGGTCCTGCGGGACGGGGAGCGGCTTCTGTCCCGCTCCTCCATTTAACTACAGACAGGGGTTAAAGATCAGAGGCCAAGGATGAGAGCAGGGGTTCAAGTATAGATTAACATTGTGACTATTGTTCCATTGCCTCCATTAGAGATAGAGATATGAGATATAGAGATATGCACGCAGACATGTCATAACCTTCAATGAGCAACATTTCCTGTATGACCTAGGGATGTCTGACTGGGAGGGTGTGTCCTCTATCTCTGACTCAGACCTTTAAATGTTGCACCTCTCTGTTTAACTCTGTTGCAGATCAGCATGCCCCATATAAAAAACCAAGGGTTAAAGACAGCTCTAATCCATGGTTCACGCATTAATCGTCTGAAAGATTTCATGAAAGAAACTTAGCTTGGGCTAAAGCTAAATTGACTGATTCTACCTCTTGACTGGCTCCTTCAGACATTTGAGAAAAGTATGACTTACTTTGGTTAAAAAAGCAAGAGAGTGGTGTAAATCCATCTCCATTGTGGAGTGATCAAATCAACAAAAACTCCACCCCATCTTTGCCCCAGTAGGTTGTGACAGTCAAAAATTACATTTGTGGAGATTTTAATAACCATTTTGCCTAAACTGGCCATCTATTTGAATGAATTGTTTCTGGAAAGGAAAATGTGCAATTCTTGCTCACCATTAAACATTCTTAATCGGTGAGCGATGTGGTTTTGCGTGTTTTCCTTTGCGATGATGATGACACATTTTTAGGTTGCACCTGGACTCACGTTAGTTGAGCACACTCGACTTCTTTCCAAAGAATGGTTTCTGAAAAGTCCTTTATTCCATTTATTCTAAACAGATATTAGAGAATGATGCACTTCCAGCCACTCACTCTTCGTTTTAAATTAGACATTATTTATATCAATGATGTATTAAGTGACTTGCAAAAAATAGATGTAAACAAATCAACAGGATCTGATTCACTTGATCCCTTTCTACTGCAGCTTTCTGCCGTCCTCAACCATTGACCCATATGTTTTATTTAATTATCTCCCTGAGATCAGGAAGGCGGCGCATGTCCTCCCCTTTTACAAAAGTGGGGATCCTTCTGATCTAGATAACTTCCGGACAGTTTCTAAACTATCACTGGCACCTTTCAGCTAAGAACTTTTTTTAAACTTCAAACTACACACAGTGGCCAATTTAGTTACACCACCCTGTTCACAAAAATGGATCGCCTCTACAGACAGTGGCCAGTTTAGGTACATCACCCTGTTCACAAAAATGGATGGCTCCTACAGACAGTGACCCACGTGGCCGTGGCATACTAAATAAAGCAGGCAGACAGGCATTGAGGCATTCAGTTACTGTTCAATTGAACGTTAGAATGGTCAAAACGTGTGACCTAAGCAACTTTTAGCGTGGTATGACCACCGGTTCCAGGCACGGCAGTTCCAGTATCTCAGAAACGGCCGTCCTCCTGTGTTTTTCAAGCACGACAGTGTCTAGGGTTTACAGAGAATGGTGAGACAAACAAAATATATCCAGTCCTGTGGGCGAAAACATCTCGTTGGCGACATGGGTCGAAGGAAAATGGCAAGAATAGGCAGTCCACAAACGGATAAATAACGGTGCAGTACAACAGTCGGCGATACTTGTCACGGATGGGCTATTGCAGCAGACGACCACACCGGGCTCCACTACTATCAGCTACAAACAAGAAGAAGTGGCTCCTGCGGGCACGCCATCACCAACACTGGACAATTGAGGAATGGAAATACACTGCCTTGTCCGATGAATCCTGGTTCCTGTTGCGTCATGCTGATCCTGCCTGGGGTCAACGGTACAGGCTGGTGGTGATGGTGTAATGGTGCCTGGGGTCAACGGTACAGGCTGGTGGCAGTGGTGTAATGGTGCCTGGGGTCAACAGTACAGGCTGGTGGCAGTGGTGTAATGGTGCCTGGGGTCAACAGTACAGGCTGGTGGCAGTGGTGTAATGGTGCCTGGGGTCAACAGTACAGGCTGGTGGTGATGGTGTAATGGTGCCTGGGGTCAACAGTACAGGCTGGTGGCAGTGGTGTAATGGTGCCTGGGGTCAACAGTACAGGCTGGTGGCGGTGGTGTAATGGTGCCTGGGGTCAACAGTACAGGCTGGTGGCGGTGGTGTAATGGTGCCTGGGGTCAACGGTACAGGCTAGTGGTGGTGGTGTAATGGTGCCTGGGGTCAACAGTACAGGCTGGTGGCAGTGGTGTAATGGTGCCTGGGGTCAACAATACAGGCTGGTGGCGGTGGTGTAATGGTGCCTGGGGTCAACAGTACAGGCTGGTGGCGGTGGTGTAATGGTGCCTGGGGTCAACGGTACAGGCTGGTGGCGGTGGTGTAATGGTGCCTGGGGTCAACAGTACAGGCTGGTGGCGGTGGTGTAATGGTGCCTGGGGTCAACAGTACAGGCTGGTGGCGGTGGTGTAATGGTGCCTGGGGTCAACAGTACAGGCTGGTGGCAGTGGTGTAATGGTGCCTGGGGTCAACAGTACAGGCTGGTGGCGGTGGTGTAATGGTGCCTGGGGTCAACAGTACAGGCTGGTGGCGGTGGTGTAATGGTGCCTGGGGTCAACGGTACAGGCTAGTGGTGGTGGTGTAATGGTGCCTGGGGTCAACAGTACAGGCTGGTGGCAGTGGTGTAATGGTGCCTGGGGTCAACAATACAGGCTGGTGGCGGTGGTGTAATGGTGCCTGGGGTCAACAGTACAGGCTGGTGGCGGTGGTGTAATGGTGCCTGGGGTCAACGGTACAGGCTGGTGGCAGTGGTGTAATGGTGCCTGGGGTCAACAGTACAGGCTGGTGGCGGTGGTGTAATGGTGCCTGGGGTCAACAGTACAGGCTGGTGGCGGTGGTGTAATGGTGCCTGGGGTCAACAGTACAGGCTGGTGGCGGTGGTGTAATGGTGCCTGGGGTCAACGGTACAGGCTGGTGGCGGTGGTGTAATGGTGCCTGGGGTCAACGGTACAGGCTGGTGGCGGTGGTGTAATGGTGCCTGGGGTCAACGGTACAGGCTGGTGGCGGTGGTGTAATGGTGCCTGGGGTCAACAGTACAGGCTGGTGGCGGTGGTGTAATGGTGCCTGGTGTCAACGGTACAGGCTGGTGGTGGTGGTGGTGTAATGGTGCCTGGGGTCAACGGTACAGGCTGGTGGCGGTGGTGTAATGGTGCCTGGGGTCAACGGTACAGGCTGGTGGCGGTGGTGTAATGGTGCCTGGGGTCAACGGTACAGGCTGGAGGCGGTGGTGTAATGGTGCCTGGGGTCAACAGTACAGGCTGGTGGCGGTGGTGTAATGGTGCCTGGGGTCAACGGTACAGGCTGGTGGCGGTGGTGTAATGGTGCCTGGGGTCAACGGTACAGGCTGGTGGCGGTGGTGTAATGGTGCCTGGGGTCAACGGTACAGGCTGGTGGCGGTGGTGTAATGGTGCCTGGGGTCAACGGTACAGGCTGGTGGCGGTGGTGTAATGGTGCTTGGGGTCAACGGTACAGGCTGGTGGCGGTGGTGTAATGGTGCCTGGGGTCAACGGTACAGGCTGGTGGCGGTGGTGTAATGGTGCCTGGGGTCAACGGTACAGGCTGGTGGCGGTGGTGTAATGGTGCCTGGGGTCAACGGTAGAGGCTGGTGGAAGTGGTGTAATGGTGCCTGGGGTCAACGGTACAGGCTGGTGGCGGTGGTGTAATGGTGCCTGGGGTCAACGGTAGAGGCTGGTGGAAGTGGTGTAATGGTGTGGGGAACGTTTTCCTGGCACACGTTAGGTCCTTTGATACCAACTGAACAATGTCTCCATGCCACAAAGAATGTCTCCATGCCACAAAGAATGTCTCCATGCCACAAAGAATGTCTCCATGCCACAAAGAATGTCTCCATGCCACAAAGAATGTCTCCATGCCACAAAGAATGTCTCCATGCCACAAAGACGTGTGCTAGGAAAACATTCCCCACACCATTACACCACTTCCACCGTCTGGTTATTCTATCTGGTTATTCTATCTGGTTATATCTGGTTATTATATCTGGTTATTATATCTGGTTATTATATCTGGTTATTCTATCTGGTTATTATATATTGTTGTTCTATCTAGTTATTATATATTGTTGTTCTATCTAGTTATTCCATCTTGTTGTTCTATCTTGTAGATTTATATTTTATTAATTTGATTTATTTTCTGTCCTCAGGGCACCATTGGAAATGAAACCTTGGTCTCAATTGGGCTCCTCTGAATAAATAAAAGTTCACACACACACACACACACACGCACACGCACACGCACACGCACACGCACACGCACACGCACACGCACACACACCCTTATATATTATTCAGTAGAGTGCCGTATGTGGTTTTGGGGGACCAGAGATGATGTCACTAGGGATTGTGATGCTCTAATTGGTCTGTAGACCAGACCGGCTGCGATTGGCTGATAATCTACATGTGGTGCGCATAATGTCAATTGATCTCAAATAATGTGGCTCCTAATTGCCAATCTCAGCTGTGGTGTCTCTTTTAAATGGGTCTCCAGTGGTTCAGTTGTGTGAGGAGGGAATCATCTCAAATGGATCCTGACAGACCATGTTGGACATGTGGTTGTAATGGATAGTGGTTCCGTCCCAAATGGCACCCTATTCCAATGGTTGGCCTGGCAACCCTTAAACCTCCCCGGCAACAGAAAGAAAACATGGGTGGGTGAGTGGGTGAGTGAGTGAATCAAAAATGGATAGATGGATGGTTGGATGAATTATGAAGACAGTAGCATGTTTCTAAGGCCCTGGTCATAAATAGTGTCCTATATATATATGGTGCCATTTGGGACACAGACTAGTTCTGAGACTCCCAGCTGGTAGGAAACAACAGACATTACTGATGATGGAACACACACATTACTGATGATAGGGCATTAACACCATCCATTAGACTAGAGATGGAGGGAGGGAGGGAGGGAGGGAGGGAGGGAGGGAGGGAGGGAGGGAGGGAGGGAGGGAGGGAGGGAGGGAGGGAGGGAGGGAGGGAGGGAGGGATGATACTATAAGGTACTGTAGATCAGAAGAAGAGGAGTGAGACAGAGGTTAAAAGAGAGAGTGAGAGATCAAAGCTGAGAGAAAAAGTGGAGGAGGTAGAGGACCGGCAGAGAGAGATATATGAAGAGAGAGAGAGTGAATGACAGAGAGAGATATATGAAGAGAGATATATGAAGAGAGAGAGTGAATGACAGAGAGAGAGATATGAAGAGAGAGAGTGAATGACAGAGAGAGATATATGACGAGAGATATATGAAGAGAGAGAGTGAATGACAGAGAGAGAGATATGAAGAGAGAGAGTGAATGACAGAGAGAGATATATGACGAGAGATATATGAAGAGAGAGAGTGAATGACAGAGAGAGATATATGAAGAGAGAGAGTGAATGACAGAGAGAGATATATGACGAGAGATATATGAAGAGAGAGAGTGAATGACAGAGAGAGATATATGACGAGAGATATATGAAGAGAGAGAGTGAATGACAGAGAGAGAGATATGAAGAGAGAGAGTGAATGACAGAGAGATATATGACGAGAGATATATGAAGAGAGAGAGTGAATGACAGAGAGAGATATCGTTACACCCTGATCTGTTTCACTTGTCTTTGTGATTGCCTCCACCCCCTCCAGGTGTCGTCAATCTTCCTCATTATCTCCTGTGTATTTATACCTGTGTTCTCTGTTTGTCTGTTGCCACTTTATTTTGTTTTGACAAGCCTACCGGCGTTTTCCCCTCTGTTCCTGTCTCTCGATTGTTCCTGTTTTCTAGTTTTCCCGGTATTGACCTTTTCTGCCTGCCCTGACCCTGAGCCTGCCTGCCTGACCACTCTGCCTGTCCTGACCCTGAGCCTGCCTGCCTGACCACTCTGCCTGCCCTGACCCTGAGCCTGCCTGCCTGACCACTCTGCCTGCCCTGACCCTGAGCCCGCCTGCCTGACCACTCTGCCTGCCCTGACCCTGAGCCCGCCTGCCTGACCACTCTGCCTGCCCTGACCCTGAGCCTGCCTGCCTGACCACTCTGCCTGCCCTGACCCTGAGCCTGCCTGCCTGACCACTCTGCCTGCCCTGACCCTGAGCCTGCCTGCCTGACCACTCTGCCTGCCCTGACCCTGAGCCTGCCTGCCTGACCACTCTGCCTGCCCTGACTCTGAGCCTGCCTGCCTGACCACTCTGCCTGCCCTGACTCTGAGCCTGCCTGCCTGACCACTCTGCCTGCCCTGACCCTGAGCCTGCCTGCCTGACCACTCTGCCTGCCCTGACCCTGAGCCTGCCTGCATGACCACTCTGCCTGCCCTGACCCTGACCCTGAGCCTGCCTGCCTGACCACTCTGCCTGCCCTGACCCTGAGCCTGCCTGCCTGACCACTCTGCCTGCCCTGACCCTGACCCTGAGCCTACCTGCCTGACCACTCTGCCTGTCCTGACCCTGAGCCTGCCTGCCTGACCACTCTGCCTGCCCTGACCCTGAGCCTGCCTGCCTGACCACTCTGCCTGCCCTGACCCTGAGCCTGCCAGCCTGACCACTCTGCCTGTCCTGACCCTGAGCCTGCCTGCCTGACCACTCTGCCTGCCCTGACCCTGAGCCTGCCTGCCTGACCACTCTGCCTGTCCTGACCCTGAGCCTGCCTGCCTGACCACTCTGCCTGTCCTGACCCTGAGCCTGCCTGCCTGACCACTCTGCCTGCCCTGACCCTGAGCCCGCCTGCCTGACCACTCTGCCTGCCCTGACCCTGAGCCCGCCTGCCTGACCACTCTGCCTGCCCTGACCCTGAGCCTGCCTGCCTGACCACTCTGCCTGCCCTGACCCTGAGCCTGCCTGCCTGCCTGACCACTCTGCCTGCCCTGACCCTGAGCCTGCCTGCCTGCCTGACCACTCTGCCTGCCCTGACCCTGAGCCTGCCTGCCTGACCACTCTGCCTGCCCTGACCCTGAGCCTGCCTGCCTGACCACTCTGCCTGCCCTGACCCTGAGCCTGCCTGCCTGACCACTCTGCCTGCCCTGACCCTGAGCCTGCCTGCCTGACCACTCTGCCTGCCCTGACCCTGAGCCTGCCTGCCTGACCACTCTGCCTGCCCTGACCCTGAGCCCGCCTGCCTGACCACTCTGCCTGCCCTGACCCTGAGCCCGCCTGCCTGACCACTCTGCCTGCCCTGACTCTGAGCCTGCCTGCCTGACCACTCTGCCTGCCCTGACCCTGAGCCTGCCTGCCTGACCACTCTGCCTGCCCTGACCCTGAGCCTGCCTGCCTGACCACTCTGCCTGCCCTGACCCTGACCCTGAGCCTGCCTGCCTGACCACTCTGCCTGTCCTGACCCTGAGCCTGCCTGCCTGACCACTCTGCCTGCCCTGACCCTGAGCCTGCCTGCCTGACCACTCTGCCTACCCTGACCCTGACCCTGAGCCTGCCTGCCTGACCACTCTGCCTGTCCTGACCCTGAGCCTGCCTGCCTGACCACTCTGCCTGCCCTGACCCTGAGCCTGCCTGCCTGACCACTCTGCCTGCCCTGACCCTGAGCCTGCCTGCCTGACCACTCTGCCTGCCCTGACCCTGAGCCTGCCTGCCTGACCACTCTGCCTGCCTCTACCTTTGACCGATCTATCTGGATTACTGACCCCTGCCTGCATTGACCGGTCTTTTGCCTGCCCCTGTTGGAATAATAAACTGTTGTTAATTCGCCGTTGTCTGCATCTGGGTCTCACCTGAAACCTGATAGATATATGAAAAGAGATAGTGAATGACAGAGAGAGATATATGAAGAGATATACTGTATGAAGAGATATAGTCATTAACAGACAGATATATATGAAGAGATATAGTGAGAGAGAGAGTGAGAGAGAGAGTGACAGAGACAGAGACAGAGACAGAGAGAGTGAGACAGAGACAGAGACAGAGACAGGGACACAGAGAGAGAGAGAGAGAGAGAGAGAGAGAGAGAGACAGACAGACAGACAGACAGACAGACAGACAGACAGACAGACAGACAGACAGTGAGAGTGAGAGTGAGAGTGAGAGTGAGAGTGAGACAGAGAGAGAGAGAGAGAGAGAGAGTGAGAGAGTGAGAGACAGAGAGAGAGAGAGAGAGAGAGAGAGAGAGAGAGAGAGAGAGAGAGAGAGAGAGAGAGAGAGAGAGAGAGAGAGAGAGAGAGAGAGAGAGAGTGAGAGTGAGAGAGACAGAGAGAGAGAGAGAGAGAGAGTGTAATGTTTACTGTTAATTTTTTTATTGTTTATTTTACTTTTGTTTATCTATTTCACTTGCTTTGGCAATGTTAACATATGTCTCCCATGCCATTAAAGCCCCTTGAATTGAATTGAATTGAAAAAGAGAGAGAAAGACAGAGAGAGTATCTTCCGTGTACAACGTAAAACACCAAATAATGCATGCAGAGCAGGATTAGGCCGATACCCACTAATTATCAAAATCCAGAAAAGAGACGTTAAATTCTACAATCACCTAAAAGGAAACGATTCCCAAACCTTCCATAACAAAGCCATCACCTACAGAGAGATGATCCTGGAGAAGAGTCCCCTAAGCAAGTTGGTCCTGGTGCTCTGTTCACAAACACAAACAGACCCCACAGAGCCCCAGAACAGCAACACAATTAGACCCAACCAAATCATGAGAAAACAAAAAGATAATTACTTTACACATTGGAAAGAAATAACAAAACAACAGCAAACTAGAATGCTATTTGGCCCTAAACAGAGAGTACACAGTGGCAGAATACCTGACCACTGTGACCGACCCAAACTTAAGGAAAGCTTTGACTATGTACAGACTCAGTGAGCATAGCCTTGCTATCGAGAAAGGCCGCCGTAGGCAGACATGGCTCTCAAGAGAAGACAGGCTATGTGCTCACTGCCCACAAAATGAGGTGGAAACTGAGCTGCACTTCCTAACCTCCTGCTAAATGTATGACCATATTAGAGACACATATTTCCCACAGATTACACAGATCCATACAGAATTTGAAAACAAATCCAATTTTGATAAACTCCCATATCTATTGGGTGAAATACCAGTGTGCATCACAGCAGCAGGATGTTTGACCTGTTGCCACAAGAAAAGGGCAACCAGTGAAGAACAAATGCAATTGTAAATAAAACCCATATTTATTTATTTTCCCTTTTTCCTTTAACTATTTACACATTGATACAACACTGCATATAGACGTAATATGATATTTGAAATGGGTTTGTTATTTTGGAACTTTGTATTTGTAATATCTACTGTTCACTTTTTATTGTTTATTTCACTTTTGTTAATTATCTATTGCACTTGCTTTGGCAATGTTTTAATATATGTTTCCCATGCCAATAAAGCCCTTTAAATTGAATTGTGAATTGAGAGAGAGAGAGAGAGAGAGAGACAGAGAGAGAGAGAGAGAATGACACAAACAGACAGAGAGAAAGCAGTGTCTCCAGAGACTGTGTTGTCTACTATGAGTCATGGTCACATTAGCCCTCAATCTGTCCGTCTGTCTGTTTTGTTTGTCCATCTCAAGTCACACACACACACACACACACACACACACACACACACACACACACACACACACACACACACACACACACACACACACACACACACACACACACACACACACACACACACACACACACACACACACACACACACACACACACACACACACACACACACACACACACACACACACACACACACACACACACACACAGGAAGGGGGGAACGATCTCTATAGGTGCAGGAACCAATCCAGACCAAAGTAAACCTTACTGAATCACACCAGGGCCTGTCATCACAAAGCATTTCAGAGTAGGACTGTTGATCTAGGAGCAGGTCTCCCCTGTCCATGTTGTAATCTCATTCATTCTGATCTAGGATCAGGTCTCCCCTGTCCAACTTGTAATCTCATTCATTCTGATCTAGGATCAGGTCTCCCCTGTCCATGTTGTAATCTCATTCATTCTGATCTAGGATCAGGTCTCCCCTGTCCATGTTGTAATCTCATTCACAATGATTTACAAGTCAAACTGATCCTAGACCAGCACTCCTACTCTGAGACTTTGTGATTACAGGCCCAGACCTAAACCGAACCATACTAGGTTAGACCAGACTAACAGAACAAGACCAGGCCCAGACCTAACAGAACCTTACCAGGTTAGACCAGACTAGCAGAATCAGACCAGGCTAGACCAGGATAAACCTGAAACAATGACACTTTCACACCCTGATCTGTTTCACCTGTCTTTGTGTTTGTTTCCACCCCCACCAGGTGTCTCCCATCTCCCCTCATTATCCCCAGTGTATTTATGCCTGTGTTTTCTGTTTGTCTGTTGTCAGTTTGTCTTGTCATGTCAGGTGCTTTCCCATTTTCCTGTTTCTCAAGCGTTTGTTTCCCGGTTCTGACCATTCCGCCTTCCCTGACCAACTGGGCTACTGGTTCTATCATGGGTTGGAGCCCATTCTGCCATGTCTTCTTGCAGGCTTGAGAGAAGCTCTCGGATCTCTCCGCCATTCCCGCGAAGTACCTGGACCTCCGGGAAGTCTTTAACAAGGCCTGCGCTACGTCTCTCCCTCCGCATCGACCCTATGACTGCGCCCTTGACTTTCTCCTGGGCGCTACCCCCCCCCCTCGAGGGGCTTTACTCCTGGAGACCAAGGCTATGGATGAGAACATTCAGAACTCTCTCGCTGCAGGGAGTATTCGTCCATCGGCCTCTCCCGCCGGCACAGGGTTGTTCTTTGTGGAGAAGGACAAAACCCTGTATCGACTACAGGTGCCTTAATGACATCACGGTTCAAAAACGCCACCCTCTACCACTCATCTCCTCGGCTTTCGAACCTCTTCATGGAGCGACCATATCTTCATGGAGCGACCATATTCTCATGGACCATATTCTCATGCACCATATTCTCATGGACCATATTCTCATGGAGCGACCATATTCTCATGGACCATATTCTCATGGACCATATTCTCATGGACCATATTCTCATGGACCATATTCTCATGGACCATATTCTCATGGACCATATTCTCATGGACCATATTCTCATGGACCATATTCTCATGGACCATATTCTCATGGACCATATTCTCTAAGTTGGACCTTCGGAACGGCCTACCATCTTGTTCGGGTACGGGAGGGAGATGAGTGTAAAACAGACTTTAACACAGCTAGCGGGCACTACGAGTATTTAGTTATGCCATTTGGATAAAAACGGTTAAACCGTCGACCTGACTGACCAGCGCTGCTGTGGTGTTCTAGGTCCCGGTCAACGTTGTGCTCTGGGACATGCTGAACTGGTTCGTGTTTGTCTACCTCCACGACATCCTTTTCTTTTACCGTTCAGCTCAAGAACACGTCCAACAAGCCCTTCAGCTTACCAAGAGATCTCGGACCTCAAACGTTCTCTGGCCCCCATCATAATCTATCCGGACCCGTCCCGTCAGTTTGTGGTGGAGGTCAACGCCTCGGATGTCGGAGTGGGGACCGTCCTGTCCCAGCGTTCTGCCACGGACCAAAAGCTGCACCCTTGTGCTTTCCTCTCCCATCGTCTGACCCCTGCTGAGAGGAACTATGATGTGGGAAATCGACAACTCGTCGCCGTCAAGATGGCGTTGGAGGAGTGGAGGCACTGGTTGGAGGGGCGGAACACCCATTCTTAGTGTGGCCTGACCATAATAATCTGGAATATCTCCGCACCGCCAAGCGCCTCAACTCTAGGCAGGCTCGATGGACCCTGTTATTCACCCGTTTCAATTTCACTTTCTCCTACTGCCGGGGGTCCAAGAAGCCTGACGCACTCTCACGGTTGTATTGCTCCGCTGCTACTCTGTCTGACCCCGAGACCATCCTCCCTACCTCCTGTCTAGTGGCTGCAGTCTTCTGGGGTATAGAGAGCCTGGTCTGTAAGGCGCAGCGTTCCCAGCCGGAACCTGAGGGGTCTGGATAACCGGATGTTTGTCCCGGACTCTGCCAGTTCCCCAGTCCTGGAATGGGCACATTCCTCAAAACTGACCCGCCATCCGCTCTCGTTGGATGACGCTTTTGGTGGCCTTCCAACCGCCCATTTTATTCCCCTTCCCAAGTTACCCTCAGCCAAGGAGACGGCTCAGCTCATGGTGCAGCACGTCTTCCGGATCCATGGACTTCCGGTTGAAATGGTCTCCGATCGTTGTCCCCACTTCTGGTTCTGGAAGGCGTTCTGCACCCTCATTGGGTTGTCAGCCAGCCTGTCTTCTGGTTTCCACCCCACATCTAACGGACAGTCAGAGCGAGCCAATCAGGACCTGGCGACAGCCATTCATTGCCTCGTCTCCGCCAACCCCACCACATGGAGCTAGCAACTTGAACTTGACCTGCACTGTTGGTTAAGGGCTTGTAAGTAAGCATTTCACGGTAAGCTCTACACTTGTTGTATTCGCTGCATGTGACAAAATTTGATTTGTTTGGGTGGAATACGCCCACAACAGCCTTCCCTGCTCGGCTACTGGTCTCTCACCCTTCGAGTGTCCCTTGGGCTATCAGCCCCCGCTCTTCCCCGAGCAAGAGGAGGAAGTCAGCCATCCCTCTGCCCAGATGTTCATCCGCTGCTGTCTCCGTACCTGGAAGAGAGCCCGGGCCGAGCTGTTGAAGACCACTTCCAGGTATCGGATCGCCACCGGACCCCTGCTCCCTGCTATCGGCTCAGGCAGAGGGTATGGCTGCTCCCTGCTCCCTGCTATCGGCTCAGGCAGAGGGTATGGCTGTCTCCTCGGGACCTGCCCCTCCGGGTGGACTCCGGTAAACTTTCCCCTCGTTTCATCGGCCCTTGCCCATCTCTAAAGTACTTAGGCCCTCTGCTGTTCTGTTGCACCGCACCCTCCGTATACATCCCACTTTTCATGTGTCTGGGATTAAACCTCTGTCTCCTGTTTCTGTTTGTCTGTTGCCAGTTTGTCTTGTCAGTTTTTACCAGCGTGATTTCCTGTTTTCTTGTTTCTCAAGTGTTTTTTCCCAAGTTTTCTCGGTTCTGACCATTCAGCCCTGACTCTGAGCTCTCTGCCGTCCTGTACCTGCCTGACTCTGACCTGACTACAAACCTCTGCCTGTTCTCGACCTGCCCTTTGTGTTAGAATACATCTCAGGGTCATATCCTGAGTTGTGATAGACACCAGGCAAATGTGATGCTAACTATCCACCATTTGATTAATGGATATTTGGCATTTGTCTTCTTCAAAAGTAGATGATGAAAAACACTGAGTGAGGTTTCAGCTCATGCCAAACACTAAAACCACTCAACAACATATTTAATCCAATACATTCTAGTCCCTTCTCATTAATAACATATCTCTAATGAACGCTTTTGTCGTTTGGACTTCCTAAGTGGATCCATTGTTGTCTATTTATCAGAATGTATGACAGAACACTGGTATCTAATGTCATTGTTGTCTAGTTATCAGAATGTATGACAGAACACATTGATACAACACTGCATATAGTAATATGATATTTGAAATGGGTTTGTTATTTTGGTAGTTGTTCTTCTGGTCACAGAACACTGGTATCTAATGTCATTGTTGTCTAGTTATCAGAATGTATGACAGAACACTGGTATCTAATCTCATTGTTGTCTAGTTATCAGAATGTATGACAGAACACTGGTATCTAATCTCATTGTTGTCTATTTATCAGAATGTATGACAGAACACTGGTATCTAATCTCATTGTTGTCTAGTTATCAGAATGTATGACAGAACACTGGTATCTAATCTCATTGTTGTCTAGTTATCAGAATGTATGACAGAACACTGGTATCTAATCTCATTGTTGTCTATTTATCAGAATGTATGACAGAACACTGGTATCTAATCTCATTATTGTCTATTTATCAGAATGTAAGACAGAGCACTGGTATCTAATCTCATTGTTGTCTATTTATCAGAATGTATGACAGAACACTGGTATCTAATCTCATTGTTGTCTATTTATCAGAATGTAAGACAGAGCACTGGTATCTAATCTCATTGTTGTCTATTTATCAGAATGTATGACAGAACACTGGTATCTAATCTCATTGTTGTCTACTTATCAGAATGTATGACAGAACACTGGTATCTAATCTCATTGTTGTCTATTTATCAGAATGTAAGACAGAGCACTGGTATCTAATCTCATTGTTGTCTATTTATCAGAATGTATGACAGAACACTGGTATCTAATCTCATTGTTGTCTATTTATCAGAATGTAAGACAGAGCACTGGTATCTAATCTCATTGTTGTCTATTTATCAGAATGTATGACAGAACACTGGTATCTAATCTCATTGTTGTCTATTTATCAGAATGTATGACAGAACACTGGTATCTAATCTCATTGTTGTCTAGTTATCAGAATGTATGACAGAACACTGGTATCTAATCTCATTGTTGTCTATTTATCAGAATGTATGACAGAACACTGGTATCTAATCTCATTGTTGTCTAGTTATCAGAATGTATGACAGAACCCTGGTATCTAATCTCATTGTTGTCTAGTTATCAAAATGTATGACAGAACACTGGTATCTAATCTCATTGTTGTCTAGTTATCAAAATGTATGACAGAACACTGGTATCTAATCTCATTGTTGTCTAGTTATCAAAATGTATGACAGAACACTGGTATCTAATCTCATTGTTGTCTAGTTATCAAAATGTATGACAGAACACTGGTATCTAATCTCATTGTTGTCTAGTTATCAGAATGTATGACAGAACACTGGTATCTAATCTCATTGTTGTCTATTTATCAGAATGTATGACAGAACACTGGTATCTAATCTCATTGTTGTCTAGTTATCAGAATGTATGACAGAACACTGGTATCTAATCTCATTGTTGTCTATTTATCAGAATGTATGACAGAACACTGGTATCTAATCTCATTGTTGTCTAGTTATCAGAATGTATGACAGAACACTGGTATCTAATCTCATTGTTGTCTAGTTATCAGAATGTATGACAGAACACTGGTATCTAATCTCATTGTTGTCTATTTATCAGAATGTATGACAGAACACTGGTATCTAATCTCATTGTTGTCTAGTTATCAGAATGTATGACAGAACCCTGGTATCTAATCTCATTGTTGTCTAGTTATCAGAATGTATGACAGAACACTGGTATCTAATCTCATTGTTGTCTAGTTATCAGAATGTATGACAGAACACTGGTATCTAATCTCATTGTTGTCTAGTTATCAGAATGTATTACAGAACACTGGTATCTAATCTCATTGTCTATTCATCAGAATGTATGACAGAACACTGGTATCTAATCTCATTGTTGTCTATTTATCAGAATGTATGACAGAACCCTGGTATCTAATCTCATTGTTGTCTAGTTATCAGAATGTATGAC
The DNA here is from genome assembly GCF_045679555.1 of Salvelinus alpinus. Lineage (NCBI taxonomy): Eukaryota > Metazoa > Chordata > Actinopteri > Salmoniformes > Salmonidae > Salvelinus > Salvelinus alpinus. The sequence goes on along the minus strand of NC_092091.1, from coordinate 85,818,128 downwards.
AGGACACTGGTATCTAATCTCATTGTTGTCTAGTTATCAGAATGTATGACAGAACCCTGGTATCTAATCTCATTGTTGTCTAGTTATCAGAATGTATGACAGAACCCTGGTATCTAATCTCATTGTTGTCTAGTTATCAGAATGTATGACAGAACACTGGTATCTAATCTCATTGTTGTCTAGTTATCAGAATGTATGACAGAACACTGGTATCTAATCTCATTGTTGTCTACTACAGTGTTGAGAGGGAACACTGGTATCTAATCTCATTGTTGTCTACTACAGTGTTGTGAGGGAAGAGCCATTAAAATAGACACAGCGTAGCAAAGCATTTCACTGTCAAGAAACAAGGGGGTGGAGTCATGTGAACACTTTTATTGCAGAGTACTGTCTCTCCCTGCCTTCATGTCTGTCAGTCTCATCCACCTAGCTCCTATTTCCCCAGTCTTTTCTTGATCAATCGTTCAACCAACCATCACTCACACTCTTTCTATTTATATTCCTCTCTCTCTATATATATATATATTAGATAAGTAGAAACAATGGGAGGAGTCAGATTTCCTCTGACAGGGTTATATTGACACACACTAGAGGCTAATGGGGTTACAGCAGCACATGGGTCCTACTCCACCATTCACTCTTTCTCCCTGCCTCACTCTTCTCCTCCTCTACCGCTCTCTTTTACTCCGTCGCCTCGTTCAACTTCTTCTTCATAGTTCTTTCACTTACAGCACGTCTATACATTCAAACTAAAATAAAACACACCTCGGACAAATGGCATGTGCTTACACAAACACACACACAGATAATGAGATTACTGTGAGTGTGTCTGTGTGTTACTGCGTCACCGCACTGAGCCAGATTAGAGACAATCACCTCAGACCAACGTACAGCCTTATACACTAACACAGAGACCCCTCCACTCTGTAACTGTCTCTGTCTGTTTCTCTGTTGCTCTCTCTCTCACTAACACAGAGACCCCTCCACTCTGTAACTGTCTCTGTCTGTTTCTCTGTTGCTCTCTCTTTCACTAACACAGAGACCCCTCCACCCTGTAACTGTCTCTGTCTGTTTCTCTGTTGCTCTCTCTCTCACTAACACAGAGACCCCTCCACTCTGTAACTGTCTCTGTCTGTTTCTCTGTTGCTCTCTCTCTCACTAACACAGAGACCCCTCCACCCTGTAACTGTCTCTGTCTGTTTCTCTGTTGCTCTCTCTCTCACTAACACAGAGACCCCTCCACCCTGTAACTGTCTCTGTCTGTTTCTCTGTTGCTCTCTCTCTCATTAACACAGAGACCCCTCCACCCTGTAACTGTCTCTGTCTGTTTCTCTGTTGCTCTCTCTCTCACTAACACAGAGACCCCTCCACCCTGTAACTGTCTCTGTCTGTTTCTCCCTTGCTCTCTCTCCATTATTTCTCTCTCTCTCATTTCTCTATTTCTCTCTCTCACAAACACAAAACACACATACACGTATACCCTCCTCCCCTCCACAAACACAGTTACCCTCCTCCCCCTCCACAAACACAGTTACCCTCCTCCCCCTCCACAAACACAGTTACCCTCCTCCCCCTCCACAAACACAGTTACCCTCCTCCCCCTCCACAAACACAGTTACCCTCCTCCCCCTCCACAAACACAGTTACCCTCCTCCCCTCCACAAACACAGTTACCCTCCTCCCCCTCCACAAACACAGTTACCCTCCTCCCCTCCACAAACAGTTACCCTCCTCCCCCTCCACAAACACAGTTACCCTCCTCCCCCTCCACAAACACAGTTACCCTCCTCCCCCTCCACAAACACAGTTACCCTCCTCCCCCTCCACAAACACAGTTACCCTCCTCCCCCTCCACAAACACAGTTACCCTCCTCCCCCTCCACAAACACAGTTACCCTCCTCCCACTCCACAAACACAGTTACCCTCCTCCCCTCCACAAACACAGTTACCCTCCTCCCCTCCACAAACACAGTTACCCTCCTCCCCCTCCACAAACACAGTTACCCTCCTCCCCTCCACAAACACAGTTACCCTCCTCCCCTCCACAAACACAGTTACCCTCCTCCCCTCCACAAACACAGTTACCCTCCTCCCCTCCACAAACACAGTTACCCTCCTCCCCTCCACAAACACAGTTACCCTCCTCCCCCTCCACAAACACAGTTACCCTCCTCCCCCTCTCACCTGTGCTCTGTCCTCTGTATCAGGGCTCCATCATAGTGTATCCCCAGTTACTCCCCTTCTCTGATCTCTCTCTGGACATCCTGGTGAGGAAGAGGAGGGTGCTGCTTCTTCATCTCCTGCTGATACAACAAAACATGAATGATCGGCAGATAAATATTGAACAAACTATCAACTACAAATGTGTTGATATGTAACCTGTTGCTAGGGTTACAGTAAGGTTACGAGTCAGAGTAAATGTGTTGATATGTAATGTGTTGCTAGGGTTACAGTAAGGTTACGAGTCAGAGTAAATGTGTTGATATGTAACCTGTTGCTAGGGTTACAGTAAGGTTACGAGTCAGAGTAAATGTGTTGATATGTAACGTGTTGCTAGGGTTACAGTAAGGTTACGAGTCAGAGTAAATGTGTTGATATGTAATGTGTTGCTAGGATTACAGTAAGGTTACGAGTCAGAGTAAATGTGTTGATATGTAACCTGTTGCTAGGGTTACAGTAAGGTTACGAGTCAGAGTAAATGTGTTGATATGTAACCTGTTGCTGGGGTTACAGTAAGGTTACGAGTCAGAGTAAATGTGTTGATATGTAACCTGTTGCTAGGGTTACAGTAAGGTTACGAGTAAATGTGTTGATATGTAACCTGTTGCTAGGGTTACAGTAAGGTTTAGAGTAAATGTGTTGATATGTAACCTGTTGCTAGGGTTACAGTAAGGTTACGAGTAAATGTGTTGATATGTAACCTATTGCTAGGGTTACAGTAAGGTTTAGAGTAAATGTGTTGATATGTAACCTGTTGCTGGGGTTACAGTAAGGTTTAGAGTCAGAGTAAATGTGTTGATAGTTAACCTGTTGCTAGGGTTACAGTAAGGTTTAGAGTAAATGTGTTGATAGTTAACCTGTTGCTAGGGTTACAGTAAGGTTTAGAGTAAATGTGTTGATTTGTAACCTGTTGCTGGGGTTACAGTAAGGTTTAGAGTCAGGGTAAAGGTTGGGGTAATGGTTAAGGTTAGGGTTAATATAGTATTCTTATTATATTATAGCTAGTATAAAAGTCAGCTCTGGATAAATACTGTATATTCAGGCAGAAGAAACTCTAAATCTTCTTTAAAAGTGCTTTCCTCACCATCATAAATAAACATGCCCCTTTCAAAAAAAATTGAACTAAGAACAGATGTAGCCCTTGGTTCACTCCAGACTTGACTGCCCTCGACCAGCACAAAAACATCCTGTGGCGAACTGCAATAGCATCGAATAGTCCCCGCGATATGCAACTTTTCGGAAAAGCCAGGAACCAATACACACAGTCAGTTAGGAAGGCAAAGGCTAGCTTTTTCAAACAGAAATGTGCATCCTGCAGCACTAATTCCTAAAGGTTCTGGGACACTGTAAAGTCCATGGAGAATAAGAACACCTCCTCCCAGCTGCCCACTGCACTGAGGCTAGGAAACACTATCACCACCGATAAATCCACGATAACTGAGAATTTCAATAAGCATTTCTCTACGGCTGGCCATGCTTTCCACCTGGCTTCCCCAACCCCGGCCAACAGCTCTGCCCCCCCTGCAGCAACTTGCCCAGGCCTCCCTCCCCACTTCTCCTTCACCCAAATCCAGACAGCTGATGTTCTGAAAGAGCTGCAAAATCTGGATCCCTACAAATCAGCTGGATTAGACAATCTGGACCCTCTCTTCCTAAAATTATCCGCCGCCATTGTTGCAACCACTATTACCAATCTGTTCAACCTCTCTTTCATATCGTCTGAGATTCCCATAGATTGGAAAGCCTCCGCGGTCATCCTCCTCTTCAAAGGGGGAGACACTCTAGTCCCAAACTGTTACAGACTATCACAACTTCCGCCGAAGTTGGTCCCTCTCCTTGTTCGGGCGGTGTTCGGCGGTCGACGTCACCGACCTTCTAGCCATCGCTGATCCATTTTCCATTGGTTTTGTCTTGTCTCACATCACACCTGGTTTGAATCCCATCATTACATGTTGTGTATTTAACCCTCTGTTTTACCTCATGTCTTTGTCGGTGATTGTTCGTTGTATGTATTGGTGCTAAGTATGTTATGGTGTGTGACGGGTTTTGTATCCACTTTCTTTATTTTGTATGTGTTGGTTTTCGGAGTTTGTAAGCATTTATTAAATAACTCAGTTTATACCAAGTTCGTTCTCCTGCGCCTGACTTCCCTGCCACCAGCACACACCCCATTACAGAATCACCAACTCTATTATGGAGTCAGCAGGACAAGGTACCCCGGCCATAGAGGTGGGGAAGCGCGTCCAGGAGCATGCAGCAATGCTTCACCATCTTGGCATCACCATGGACTGTGTTGTCCGGACAATGGACCGCTGGGAGAGACAGGGAGTTCTTCCAACGCCTCCACCAGCACAACCGGGGTCTCTCCCGAGCGCTCCGTTTCCATCTGGTTCCAGTGGGATTCGTCTCTCCCTGCCCCAGGAGTACGACGGCGAGGCTGCGGGCTGCCGGGGGTTCCTACTTCAACTGGAGCTATACCTGGCCACCGTTCACCCGGCTCCATCGGACCGTGAGAGGGTGTCAGCCCTCGTCTCGTGCCTCACAGGGAAAGCCCTGGAGTGGGCCAACGCCGTGTGGAGAGAGGGAGATGCGGCGTTGGACCAGTTTGAGGAGTTCACCCGCCGTTTCCGGGCAGTCTTCGACCGGGTGAACGCCTCTACCATCTGAGGCAGGAGACGAGGAGCGCCCAGGAGTTCGCACTAGAGTTTAGGACCCTGGCTGCCGGCGCGGGATGGTACAACAGGGCCCTGATCGATCATTACCGCTGCAGTCTGCGCGAGGACGTCCGTCGGGAGCAGAGCTGCAGAGACACCACCCTCACATTTGACCAGCTGGTGGACCTGTCCATCCGGCTGGACAACCTCCTGGCTACTCGCGGACGTTCAGATCGGGGTCTGGTTGTTCCATCCTCCCGCACCCCCTCTCCGATACCCATGGAGCTGGGAGGGGCGGTGCGCAGGGAGACCGGAGGGGGTTTCCGCTCGTGCACCATCAGTGGCCGCAGAGGTCACACTGCCGGTCGGTGCCGGTTGAGGTCCTCTGGGAATCGAGGCAGCAGGCAGGGCGCTCTGGCGTCACTCTAGGTGAGCTGGCACCATCCTCACCCAGAGTCCTCTGGGAATCGAGGCAGCAGGCAGGGCGCTCTGGCGTCACTCTAGGTGAGCTGGCACCATCCTCACCCAGAGTCCTCTGGGAATCGAGGCAGCAGGCAGGGCGCTCTGGCGTCACTCTAGGTGAGCTGGCACCATCCTCACCCAGAGTCCTCTGGGAATCGAGGCAGCAGGCAGGGCGCTCTGGCGTCACTCTAGGTGAGCTGGCACCATCATCACCCAGAGTCCTCTGGGAATCGAGGCAGCAGGCAGGGCGCTCTGGCGTCACTCTAGGTGAGCTGGCACCATCCTCACCCAGAGTCCTCTGGGAATCGAGGCAGCAGGCAGGGCGCTCTGGCATCACTCTAGGTGAGCTGGCACCATCCTCACCCAGAGTCCTCTGGGAATCGAGGCAGCAGGCAGGGCGCTCTGGCATCACTCTAGGTGAGCTGGCACCATCCTCACCCAGAGTCCTCTGGGAATCGAGGCAGCAGGCAGGGCGCTCTGGCATCACTCTAGGTGAGCTGGCACCATCCTCACCCAGAGTCCTCTGTTGCACATCTGCTTGTGTCTGTCACTTTTCCTGAGATTTCCCCGCATTCCGAGCATAAGGCGCTCGTCGATTCAGGCACGCCTGGAAATTTCATTGATAGAGCTTTAGCCCATAGTTTAGGGATCCTCATTTTTCCTGTGGATGTGCCTTTCCCCGTTCACGCCTTAGATAGCCGACCATTAGGGTCAGGGTTAATTAGGGAGGTCACCGCTCCTTTGGGCATGGGGACGCAGGGGGTCATACAAAGATAATTATTGTTTCTTGGCCACAGAGGGCTCTCACGGGGTGGTCGTGAGAGTGCTCAGGTAGGTGTTAAGGGGTTTCCGTCGGTGCTACTACGGTGGAAAGTCCACACCAGGTCTCCACCGTGCGCATTTCCCCTGAATATTCCGATTTGGCTCTCGCCTTCTCCAAAAAGAAGGCAACTCAATTACCACCTCATCGACGGGGAGATTGTGCGATATATCTCCTGGTAAACGCTGCACTTCCCAGGAGTCACGTGTATCCCCTCTCACAGGCGGAGACGGAGGCTATGGAAACATATGTCTCCGAATCCCTGCGTCAGGGGTACATTCGGTCCTTCATTTCACCTGCCTCCTCGAGTTTCTTTTTTGTGAAGAAGAAGGAGGGAGGTTTGCGTCTGCGTATTGACTACCGGGGTCTAAATCAGATCACGGTGAGGTATAGTTACCCGCTAGCGATCATAGGCACAGCGATAGAGTCAATGCACGGGGCGCGCTTCTTCACCAAACTAGTTCTCAGGAGCGCTTACAACCTGGTGCGTATCCGGGAGAGAGACGAGTGGAAAACGGCTTTCAGTACCTCTGGGCACTATGAGTACCTCGTCATGCCGTACGGGTTGATGAATGCGCCCTCAGTCTTCCAAGCCTTTGTAGACGAGATTTTCCAGGACCTGCACGGGCAGGGTGTAGTGGTGTATATCGATGACATTCTGATATACTCCGCTACACGCGTCGAGCATGTGTCCCTGGTGCGCAGAATGCTTGGTCGTCTGTTGGAGCATGATCTATATGTCAAGGCTGATAAATGTCTGTTCTTCCAGCAGTCCGTCTCCTTCCTAGGGTATCGCATTTCCACGTCAGGGGTGGAGATGGAGAGTGACCGCATTGCAGCCGTGCTTAATTGGCCGACTCCCACCACGGTAAAGGAGGTGCAGCGATTCTTAGGGTTTGCCAACTACTGCCGGAGGTTTATCTGGAGTTTTGGTCAGGTAGCAGCTCCCATTACCTCACTGCTGAAGGGGGGCCCGGTGCGCTTGCAGTGGTCAGCTGAGGCGAACAGGGCTTTTAGGCACCTGAGGGCTCTGTTTACCTCGGCTCCTGTGTTGGCCCATCCGGATCCCTCTTTGGCGTTCATAGTGGAGGTGGATGCGTCGAGGCTGGGAAAGGAGCTGTGCTCTCTCAGCGCTCGGGTACGCCACCGAAGCTCCGCCCCTGTGCCTTCTTCTCGAAGAAGCTCAGCCCGGTGGAGTGAAACCATGATGTGGGGGACCGGGAGCTGTTGGCTGTCATCAAAGCCTTGAAACCGTGGAGATTGTCTTGAGGAGGCTAGACACCCTTTTCTCATCTGGACTGACCACCGCAATCTGGATTACATCCGGGCGGCGAACAGACTGAGCCCTCGCCAGGCAAGGTGGGCCATGTTTTTCACCCGTTTTGTGTTTTCCCTTTCCTACAGACCAGGCTCCCAGAATGTGAAGGCAGACGCACTGTCCCGGCTGTATGACACAGAGGAGCGGTCCATGGATCCCACTCCCATACTCCCCGCCTCTTGCCTGGTGGAGCCGGTAGTGTGGGTGCTGGATGCGGACATTGAGCGGGCGTCACGCGCAGAGCCCGCTCCCCTCCAGTGTCCAGCTGGGCGTCTGTACGTTCCGTCCGCTGTCCGCGACCGGCTAAACCATTGGGCCCACACGTCACCCTCCTCTAGTCATTCTGGGATCGGTCGGACGGTGCGCTGTCTTAGTGGGAAGTACTGGTGGCCCACTTTGGCTAAGGACATGAGGGTTTATGTTTCCTCCTGCTCGGCGTGCGCCCAGTGTAAGGCTCCTAGGCACCTGCCCAGAGGTAAGTTACAACCCTTACCCGTTCCACAACGGCCGTGGTCGCACCTGACGGTGGATTTCATAATCGATCTTCCACCTTCACAGGGTAACACCACAATCCTGTCGTCTCCTCCCTTTGCCCGGTCTCCCTACGGCCCTACAAACGGCCCTGTTTACTCATGTCTTCCGGCACTACGGGGTGCCTGAGGATATAGTGTCTGATCAAGGTCCCCAGTTCA
>NC_092091.1:85739961-85804961 GCF_045679555.1 Salvelinus alpinus | reverse complement strand
AGAAACGAAATAAACACACACAGAAACGAAATAAACACACACAGAAACGAAATAAACACACACAGAAACGAAATAAACACACACAGAAACTAAATAAACACACACAGAAACTAAATAAACACACACAGAAACTAAATAAACACACACAGAAACTAAACACAAACACAGAAACTAAACACACACACAGAAACTAACACACACAGAAACTAAACACACACACACACACAGAAACTAAATACACACACACACAGAAACTAAATACACACACACACAGAAACTAAATACACACACACACAGAAACTAAATACACACACAGAAACTAACACACACAGAAACTAAACACACACACAGAAACTAAATACACACACACAGAAACTAAACACACACACAGAAACTAAACACACACACAGAAACTAACACACACACACACACAGAAACTAAACACACACACAGAAACTAAATACACACACACACAGAAACTAAATACACACACACAGAAACTAAACACACATAAACAGCGTATGTTTACATGCAGAAGTCAATCAGAGGAGATGATGTAGTGAATGATCTATAAATCGTGTGGGTGTGTGTGTACGGTTTGTGTACGTGTGTACGGTGTGTGTGTGTACGGTGTGTACGGTGTGTGTGTGTGTACGGTGTGTGTGTGTGTGTGTGTGTACGGTGTGTGTGTGTGTGTGTGTGTGTGTGTGTGTGTGTGTGTGTGTGTGTGTGTGTATCTAGGAGGTCTACCAGGCAGTTACGTTCATGGAGGTCCACACACACACACACACAGAGAGGTTCACAGAGTATTAAACTTGACAAACACGTGGCATCAAAATGGAGCGTCTCCTAAAAATAACATCCTCCATTAGTAATGATGGGAGGTCCTTTAGAATGAAGTATGGTGCTATTCCTTCTGCTACACCAACTACCATGTTGTTACACACACACACACACACACACACACACACACACACACACACACACACACACACACACACACACACCGTACACACGCAGGAAAACATGCACACATGCACACACACTGGTTGATGCTTATTTATAAGACCCTCTTAGGCCTCACTCCCCCCTATCTGAGATATCTACTGCAGCCCTCATCCTCCACATACAACACCCGTTCTGCCAGTCACATTCTGTTAAAGGTCCCCAAAGCACACACATCTCTGGGTCGCTCCTCTTTTCAGTTCGCTGCAGCTAGCGACTGGAACGAGCTGCATCAAACACTCAAACTGAACAGTTTTATCTCCATCTCTTAATTCAAAGACTCGATCATGGACACTCTTACTGACAGTTGTGGCTGCTTCGCGTGATATATTGTTGTCTCTACCTTCTTGCCCTTTGTACCCTGTTTTGTGCTGCTACCATATTGTGCTACTGCCATGTTGTGCTGCTACCATGTTGTTGTCATGTGGTGTTGCTACCATGTTGTTGTCATGTTTCTACCATGTTGTCATGTTGTGTTGCTACCATGCTGTTGTCATGTTGTGTTGCTACCATGCTGTTGTCATGTGGTGTTGCTACCATGCTGTTGTCATGTTCTGTTGCTACCATGCTGTTGTCATGTTCTGTTGCTACCATGCTGTTGTCATGTGGTGTTGCTACCATGCTGTTGTCATGTTGTGTTGCTACCATGCTGTTGTCATGTGGTGTTGCTACCATGCTGTTGTCATGTTGTGTTGCTACCATGCTGTTGTCATGTTCTGTTGCTACCATGTTGTTGTCATGTTGTGTTGCTACCATGTTGTTGTCATGTTGTGTTTCTACCATGTTGTTGTCATGTTGTGTTGTTACCATGTTGTTGTCATGTTGTGTTGTGTTGCTACCAAGCAGTGTGGTAACAGGCAGCGGCAGCAGGAGCAGCGCAAGGAGGAATGGACATGGGAGCAGAGTCTGGAATACACTACGTGGGAGGAGATCGACAGGTGGGCGATCGACCCAGGGGGAATGCCGGAGCCCGCCTGGGATTCTCTGGAGCAGTGTGAGGAGGGATACCGGCGAATGGAGGCAGCACAATGACGCGGTAGGAAGCCCGAGAGTCAAGCCCAAAAATGTCTTGGGGGGATGCTACAAGGGAGTGTGGCGAAGTAGAAGGTAGAAGTTAGAAGACCTGCGCCAACTCCCCGAGCTTACCGTGGAGAGCGAAAGTACGGGCAGACACCGTGTTATGCGGTAAAGTGCACGGTGTCTCCTGTACGTGTGCATAGCCCGGTGCGGTACATTCTAGCTCCACATATCGGCTAGATTGAGCATTGAGCCAGGTGCCATGAAGCCGGCTCAACGCGTCTGGTCTCCAGTGCGTCTCCTCGGGCCGGCATACATGGCACCAGCCTTACGCATGGTGTCCCCGGTTCGCCAACACAGCCCAGTGCGGGTTATTCCAACTCCCCGCACTGGTCGGGCTACGGGGAGCATTCAACCAGCTAAAGTTGGGCAGGCTCGGTGTTCAAGGGAGCCAGTACGCCTGCACGGTCCGGTATATCCGGCGCCACCTCCCCACCCCAGCCCAGTACCACCAGTGCCAACACCACGCACCAAGCCTCCTGTGCGTCTCCAGAGCCCTGTGCGCCCTGTTGCTGCTCCCCGCACTAGCCTTAAGGTGCGTGTCCTTAGCCCGGTACCACCAGTTCCGGCACCACGCACCAGGCCTACTGTGCGCCTCAGCCGGCCAGAGTCTGCCGTCTGCCCAGCGCCGTCTGCACTGCCCGTCTGCCCAGCGCCACCTGCCCTGCCCGTTTGCCCAGCGCCGTCTGAGCCGCCCGTCTGTCCTGAGCCTTCAGAGCCGCCCGTCTGTCCTGAGCCTTCAGAGCCGCCCGTCTGTCCTGAGCCTTCAGAGCCGTCCGTCAGTCAGGAGCCGCTAGAGCCGTCCGTCAGTCAGGAGCCGCCAGAGCCGTCCGTCAGTCAGGAGCCGCCAGAGCCGACCGCCAGACAGGAGCCGCCAGAGCCGACCGCCAGCCAGGAGCCGCCAGAGCCGCCCGCCAGCCAGGAGCCGCCAGAGCCGCCAGCCAGCCAGGAGCCGCCAGAGCCGCCAGCCAGCCAGGAGCCGCCAGAGCCGCCAGCCAGCCAGGAGCCGCCAGAACCGCCCGCCAGCCAGGAGCCGCCAGCCAGCCAGGAGCTGCCAGAGCCGCCAGCCAGCCAGGAGCTGCTAGAGCCGCCAGCCAGCCAGGAGCTGCCAGAGCCGCCAGCCAGCCAGGAGCTGCCAGAGCCGTCAGCCAGCCAGGGGCTGCCAGAGCCGTCAGCCAGCCAGGGGCTGCCAGAGCCGTCAGCCAGCCATGACCTGCCCGAGCCGTCAGCCAGCCATGACCTGCCCGAGCAGTCAGCCAGCCATGACCTGCCAGAGCTGTCAGCCAGCCATGACCTGCCAGAGCCGTCAGCCAGCCATGACCTGCCAGAGCCGTCAGCCAGCCATGACCTGCCAGAGCCGTCAGCCAGCCATAACCTGCCAGAGCCATCAGCCAGCCATGACCTGCCAGAGCCGTCAGCTAGCCATGACCTGCCAGAGCCGTCAGCCAGCCATGACCTGCCAGAGCCGTTAGCCAGCCATGACCTGCCAGAGCCGTCACTCAGTCCGGAGCTGCCCCTCAGTCCGGAGCTGCCCCTCAGTCCGGAGCTGCCCCTCAGTCCGGTGCTGCCCCTCAGTCCGGTGCTGCCCCTCGGTCCAGTGGGGTTAATTTGGAGGGTAGCCATTAAGAGGAGGCCACGGAAGCGGGGATTAACTATGGTGGGGTGGGGCCACGTCCAGAGCCAGAGCCGCCACCGTGGACAGATGCCCACCCAGACCCTCCCCTATAGGTTCAGGTTTTGCGTCCGGAGTCCGCACCTTGGGGGGGGGGGGGGTACTGTCACGTTCCTGACCTTATTTCCTTTGTTCTGTATTGTTTAGGTGGTCAGGACGTGAGCTGGGTGGGCATTCTATGTTATGTGTTTCTATGTTGGGTTCATTGTATTAGCCTGATATGGTTCTCAATCAGGGGCAGGTGTTTTACGTTTCCTCTGATTGAGAACCATATTAAGGTAGGCTGTTCTCACTGTTTGTTTGTGGGTGATTGTTGCTGTGTCTGTGTTTGTACGCTACACAGTACTGTTTCGTTTCGTTCGTTCGTTCGTTTGTTCCTTCCTGTTTGTGCGTTCATTTTTATATGTTCTCAAGTTCAGGTCTGTTCACGTCGTTTATTGTTTTGTAGTGTTTTTCCGTCTTCGTTTACATAATAAATAAGTATGTATTCAAACCACGCTGCATATTGGTCCGATCCTTGCTCCTCCTCAGACGAGGAGGAAGACGAGCGATACAGGTTTAACCTCGCTCTTTTGTTTGGATTACATCCCTGTGTTTTTGTAAATGCGTTTGTTTTGGGCTTCTTCCCCGTGTCTTTCATGGTATGTTGTATTTTTGGGTGGAGTATTAAAACCCCTTATTCCGTGTTCCTGCTCTTGTCTCCAGTCATTATACAACATGATATTTGTCCTATATATTTTTTTATCCCAGCCCGCGTCCCTGCAGGAGGCCTTTTTGCCTTTTGATAGGCCATCATTGTAAATAACAATTTGTCCTTATCCGACTTGCCTAGTTAAATGAAGGTTAAATAAAATAACAAATAAAAAATAAAAAACACGTACACACACAGAAACTAAACACACACACAGAAACTAAACACACACACAGAAACTAAACACACACACAGAAACTAAACACACACACACAGAAACTAAACACACACACACAGAAACTAAACACACACACACACAGAAACTAAACACACACACAGAAACTAAACACACACACACAGAAACTAAACACACACACACAGAAACTAAACACACACACAGAAACTAAACACACAAACCGAAACTAACAACCGGCCTCACAACTGCAGACCACGTGTAACCATGTAACCATGTAACCATGCCAGCCCAGGACCTCCACATCCGGCTTCTTCCTCTCTGGGATCGTTTGAGACCAGCCACCCGGACAAAGAATAAAACTATGGGTTGGCACAAACAAAGAACCGACTTCAGTGTGCAAATTATCACCTTCGATGGCCACTGGCACGCTGGAGAAGTGTGAATCCCGGTTTTAACTGTTCCGGGCAGATGGCAGACGCATGTACGGTGTTGTGTAGGTGAGCGGTTGGCACTAATATATAGAGTGTCCCGTTGTGGCAGTGGGGTTATGGTATGGGCAGGCATAAACTACAGACAATGAACACAACTGCATTTTATCGATGGCAATTTGAATGCACAGAGACTCCATGACAACATCCTGAGGCCCGTTGTCGTGGCGTTCATCCGCCGCCATCATCTCATGTTTCTGCGTGATAACGCACGGCCCCATGTAGCAAGGATCTGTACACAATTTCTGGAAGCTGAAAACGTCCCAGTTCTTCCTTGGGTTGCATACTCACCAGACATGTCATCCATTGAGCATGTTTGGGATGCCCTGGACCGATGTGTACGACAGCGTGTTTAAATTCCAGCCAATATCTATCAACTTTGCACGGCCATTGAAGAGGAGTGGGACAGCATTCCACAGGCCACAATCAACAGCCTGATCAACTCTACGTGAAGGAGATGTGTTGCGCTGCATGAGGCAAATGGTGGTCACACCAGATACTGACTGGTTTCCTGATCCACGCCCCTACTTGGTGCACCGGTACCACTTGCCGTGCGGTAGCAGAGACAACAGTCTATACTCCAGCGTGGCTGGAGTCTTTGACCATTTTTAGGGCCTTCCACTGACACCGCCTGGTACAGAGGTCCTGGATGGCAGGGAGCTTGGCCCCAGTGATGTACTGGGCCGTACGCACTACCCTCTGTAGCGCCTTGCGCACGGATGATAAGCAGTTGCCATAACAGGCGGTGACGCAACCAGTCAAAATGCTCTCAATGGTGCAGCTGTAGAACTTTGAGGACCTGAGGGCCCATGTCAAATCTTTTAAGGCTCCTGAGGGGGGAGAGGTGGTGTCGTGCCCTCTTCATGACTGTGTTGGTGTGTGTGGACCATGTCAAATCTTTAGTGATGTGTAGGTCAGGAACTTGAAGGTCTCCAGTAAAGCACTGTTATATGTATGTATGTATGTATGTATGTATGTATGTATGTATGTATGTATGTATGTATGTATGTATGTATGTATGTATGTATGTATGTATGTATGTATGTATGTATGTATGTATGTATGTATGTATGTATGTATGTGTGTGTGTGTGTGTGTGTTACAGCCCTGGCTCCTCAGTAGAGGAAATGTGATTCCCACTAAAAGCTACAATAAACTATCAGTCATGAATTGTTAAAACATTTTTTTTATAGAAACATACTGAGTCACTGGTTACCTCCCAAATGGCACCCTATATAGGGCACTACTTCTGACCAGGATTCATAGGGCTGTGGTCAGATATAGGGCACTACATCTAACCAGGATTCATAGGGCTGTGGTCAGATATAGGGCAATACATCTAACCAGGATTCATAGGGCTGTGGTCAGATATAGGGCACTACATCTAACCAGGATTCATAGGGCTGTGGTCAGATATAGGGCAATACATCTAACCAGGATTCATAGGGCTGTGGTCAGATATAGGGCACTACATCTAACCAGGATTCATAGGGCTGTGGTCAGATATAGGGCACTCCTTCTAACCAGGATTCATAGGGCTGTGGTCAGATATAGGGCACTCCTTCTAACCAGGATTCATAGGGCTGTGGTCAGATATAGGGCACTACTTCTAACCAGGATTCATAGGGCTGTGGTCAGATATAGGGCAATACATCTAACCAGGATTCATAGGGCTGTGGTCAGATATAGGGCACTACATCTAACCAGGATTCATAGGGCTGTGGTCAGATATAGGGCACTACATCTAACCAGGATTCATAGGGCTGTGGTCAGATATAGGGCAATACATCTAACCAGGATTCATAGGGCTGTGGTCAGATATAGGGCACTACTTCTAACCAGGATTCATAGGGCTGTGGTCAGATATAGGGCACTCCTTCTAACCAGGATTCATAGGGCTGTGGTCAGATATAGGGCACTACATCTAACCAGGATTCATAGGGCTGTGGTCAGATATAGGGCAATACATCTAACCAGGATTCATAGGGCTGTGGTCAGATATAGGGCACTACATCTAACCAGGATTCATAGGGCTGTGGTCAGATATAGGGCACTACTTCTAACCAGGATTCATAGGGCTGTGGTCAGATATAGGGCACTAAGTAGTGAATAGTGTGCAATGTTTTTTTTTACTACACCTCTGGTCTGTTCTGTCGCTAACCAAAAGACTACAGACACAGACACAGACAGACAGACAAGACAGACAAGACAGACAAGACAGACAGACAGGCTTCACATAGACAAAGATGTGTAGCCACGTGATTTTCGGGAGTGACAACTTCTAAAGATTGGATGCCGGCGACGCCTTACTGAATTCTTGCAGCGGGGCAGGAGTCGTCTGTTGACGAGGGAGGCACGACGGGAAACACATTGTAGCTTAGTTTGTTTCATGTATCCTGTAGTTAGGCTATACACTGAGTGGACAAAACATTAAGAACACCTGCTCTTTCCATGACTTAGACTGACCAGGTGAATCCAGGTGAAAGCTATGATCCCTTATTTATGTCACTTCCACTTCAATCAGTGTAGATGAAGGGGAGGAGACAGGTTAAAGAAGGATTTTTAAGCCTTGAGACAATAGAGACATGGATTGTGTATGTGTGTCATTCAGAGGGTGAACGGGCAAGACATAAAATGTAAGTGACATTGAAAGGGGTATGGTTGTAGGTGCCAGGCACACCAGTTTGTGTCAAGACCTGCAACACTGCTGGGTTTTTCACGCTCAACTGTTTCCCGTGTGTATCAGAATGGACCACGCAAAGGACATCCAGCCAACTTGACACAACTGTGGGAAGCATCGTAGTCAACATGGGCCGGCATCCCTGTGGAACGCTTTCGAGTCCATGCCCGGACGAATTTAGGCTGTTCTGAGGCTAGCCTGGCCTACTGGTGTGACAACTGGATAATGTCTTTGTTTATTCGTTTGCAAAGTTAAGAGAAACGCGTTTAGGACATGGAAACAGGCTAGCAGACCAGTCATTTCGTGTTTATTATATGACCCAGCCCTGAATGACTATTTTGTCGTCACACTGAATGAATACGTTTCACGGTATGTTAGGCTGTAAAATAATATGCACACTAGGCTACTTTTAGAGCCTAATATTCTAAACTATTGTCTGTCTCTCGACTGATCAGTCCGTAGATCCTTCCCGACCTCTCTTACCGATTACCGTTCACCCCTGTCTAATCCGGTATCTTGCGCTCAGGGCGGGCCGTCCCGACTCCCAACCGTTTTTGACAACACGGAATTTCCATTTCCACCACAAACCGAAACAGGGTAGAGAAAAATAAACACTCACCTCCGACATGGAAAGGGGCGTTCTTAGATCTCTAATCCATTCCGTTAATCCAGATACACCGCGACGGCAAGGTTTTCCAGTTCAAACGCGAGACGCTCCGGTGGAGTCTAGTCCCAAGGCAGGTGCGTGCACGGGATGCTGACGGTAAAAGCGCACGACATTAATCTTCACTCACTCAACAAGGCTACCTCCCTCCCTCTTTCTCTCTCTCTTTCTCTCTCTCTCTCTCTTTCTTTCTCTCTCTCTCTCTCTCTCTCTCTCTTTGGCTGTCTCTGTCTCTCTGTCTTTCTTTCACACGCACAATAACAAACAGAAAGAGAAAAGATAAGACATCAATTTAGTTGCTCTAGTGTTGTCCGTGTGTGTGGTGATTGATGGTGATAGGTAGGTGTGCTGTGAGTGTAAATGCAGAGCCAACTACTCCATGTCTGGTCAGGGTCCAGCAGTC
This sequence comes from Salvelinus alpinus, assembly GCF_045679555.1. Classification (NCBI taxonomy): domain Eukaryota; kingdom Metazoa; phylum Chordata; class Actinopteri; order Salmoniformes; family Salmonidae; genus Salvelinus; species Salvelinus alpinus. Next base: position 85,796,085 of record NC_092091.1, on the reverse strand, counting down.
ACCCACCAACCCTGGAGAGATACAGTCACCCACCAACCCTGGAGAGATACAGTCACCCACCAACCCTGGAGAGATACAGTCACCCACCAACCCTGGAGAGATACAGTCACCCACCAACCCTGGAGAGATAGTCACCCACCAACCCTGGAGAGATACAGTCACCCACCAACCCTGGAGAGATACAGGCTTTGCAGGATTTTGTTCCAGACCACCAGTGAAACACCTGAAGTAAAATTGTCTAATCATAAAGTGTTTGATGATATATTGATTGATTGGTATGTGTTGAAGTGGTGCTGGGCTGTGGAAATCTGCATACCTGGGCTGGGGTAACGTCTGCATACCTGGGCTGGGGAAACGTCTGCATACCTGGGCTGGGGAAACGTCTGCATACCTGGGCTGGGGAAACGTCTGCATACCTGGTCTGTACCCCAATAATCTGTCCTTCCTCCCAAAGTGTGCACTTGTTCAATTCCCTTCATTGACAGGATTTGACATGGAATTAATAAGTATGGAAACTAATTTTATAACCTATGCCTACTACAACAATCCAATGCTTTTACACTTTATGGGGTGTGGTGAACGAGTGCACACTTCGGGAAGCAGGAAAGACTTTTGGGACGCAATTCTCTGACCCAGGCACGGGGATCTCCAAATTGACCATTGTCAAAGGGAGCCTATTAATTCTGTGGTGCTCTATTCTGGAATATTAACTGGCGTTTGTCGCCCCCTTGTGGAAAGAACCTCATATTGATCTCCTTCTCTCTATATTTCGGTGCAGTTTGTACCTCGCAGCACACCGTACAAATATTCAAAGTTAAACGCCTATATTACCGTTCTGCTAGCAACAGGATAATACGTTGGCAGCATAACAGCAGATTATTTTCATCTAAATAAAAATAATAATAAATAAAATAAAAAATATATATTTATTTTTCTTCTAAATAAGAGTCCCCCTGCAAAGACAAGCTCAATTTTGACAATATTGATTAATTTAAATCAAATCAAATCAAATCAAATTTTATTAGTCACATACACATGGTTAGCAGATGTTAATGCGAGTGTAGCGAAATGCTTGTGCTTCTAGTTCCGACAATGCAGTAATAACCAACAAGTAATCTAACCTAACAATTCCACAACTACTACCTTATACACACACAAGTGTAAAGGGATAAAGAATATGTACATAAAGATATATGAATGAGTGGTGGTACAGAACGGCATAGGCAAGATGCAGTAGATGGTATAGAGTACGGTATATACATATGAGATGAGTACTGTAGGGTATGTAAACATAAAGTGGCATAGTTTAAAGTGGCTAGTGGTACATGTATTACATAAAGATGGCAAGATGCAGTAGATGATATAGAGTACAGTATATACATATGAGATGGGTAATGTAGGGTATGTAAACATTATATTAAGTGGCATTGTTTAAAGTGGCTAGTGGTACATTTTTACATAATTTCCATCAATTCCCATTTTTAAAGTGGCTGGAGTTGAGTCAGTATGTTGGCAGCGGCCGCTAAATGTTAGTGGTGGCTGTTTAACAGTCTGATGGCCTTGATATAGAAGCTGTTTTTCAGTCTCTCGGTCCCTGCTTTGATGCACCTGTACTGACCTCGCCTTCTGGATGATAGCGGGGTGAACAGGCAGTGGCTTGGGTGGTTGTTGTCCTTGATGATCTTTATGGCCTTCCTGTGACATCGGGTGGTGTAGGTGTCCTGGAGGGCAGGTAGTTTGCCCCCGGTGATGCGTTCTGCAGACCTCACTACCCTCTGGAGAGCCTTACGGTTGTGGGCGGAGCAGTTGCCGTACCAGGCGGTGATACAGCCCGACAGGATGCTCTCGATTGTGCATCTGTAGAAGTTTGTGAGTGCTTTTGGTGACAAGCCGAATTTCTTCAGCCTCCTGAGGTTGAAGAGGCGCTGCTGCGCCTTCTTCACGACGCTGTCTGTGTGGGTGGACCAATTCAGTTTGTCCGTGATGTGTACACCGAGGAACTTAAAACTTTCCACCTTCTCCACTACTGACCCGTCGATGTGGATAGGGGGGTGCTCCCTCTGCTGTTTCCTGAAGTCCACAATCATCTCCTTTGTTTTGTTGACGTTGAGTGTGAGGTTATTTTCCTGACACCACACTCCGAGGGCCCTCACCTCCTCCCTGTAGGCCGTCTCGTCGTTGTTGGTAATCAAGCCTACCACTGTAGTGTCATCCGCAAACTTGATGATTGAGTTGGAGGCGTGCATGGCCACGCAGTCGTGGGTGAACAGGGAGTACAGGAGAGGGCTCAGAACGCACCCTTGTGGGGCCCCAGTGTTGAGGATCAGCGGGGTGGAGATGTTGTTACCTACCCTCACCACCTGGGGGCGGCCCGTCAGGAAGTCCAGGACCCAGTTGCACAGGGCGGGGTCGAGACCCAGGGTCTCGAGCTTGATGACGAGTTTGGAGGGTACTATGGTGTTAAATGCTGAGCTGTAATCGATGAACAGCATTCTCACATGGGTATTCCTCTTGTCCAGATGGGTTAGGGCAGTGTGCAGTGTGGTTGCGATTGCGTCGTCTGTGGACCTATTGGGTCGGTAAGCAAATTGGAGTGGGTCTAGGGTGTCCGGTAGGGTGGAGGTGATATGGTCCTTGACTAGTCTCTCAAAGCACTTCATGATGACGGAAGTGAGTGCTACGGGGCGGTAGTTGTTTAGCTCAGTTACCTTAGCTTTCTTGGGAACAGGAACAATGGTGGCCCTCTTGAAGCATGTGGGAACAGCAGACTGGGATAAGGATTGATTGAATATGTCCGTAAACACACCAGCCAGCTGGTCTGCGCATGCTCTGAGGACGCGGCTGGGAATGCCGTCTGGGCCTGCAGCCTTGCGAGGGTTAACACGTTTAAATGTTTTACTCACCTCGGCTGCAGTGAAGGAGAGCCCGCAGGTTTTGGTAGGGGGCCGTGTCAGTGGCACTGTATTGTCCTCAAAGCGGGCAAAAAAGTTGTTTAGCCTGTCTGGGAGCAAGACATCCTGGTCCGCGACGGGGCTGGTTTTCTTTTTGTAATCCGTGATTGACTGTAGACCCTGCCACATACCTCTTGTGTCTGAGCTGTTTAGCACTGTAGTTCAGTACAACTGTTTTTCACAGCATTTCAACCACTTTAGAAACAAATAAATGGATAATTTTACGTATTTTTATATTGTATTATTTATACCAGAATTTCTTTTGAAAGTTTCCAAACTAAATACTGGTATGTTGAAAGCTGTTGTGTAGGTCAGTGGTGTAGTGGTGCCTGGAGAAGTGGGTACACAGTACTCTAATTTAGTAAACATTTTCCAAACGGCCCAGAGAAGGAAAGGCACCCTGTGTGAAAAGCATGAGAAACAGTGATATACACTCTGAATGACCTAAAATTATGAATCCCATATTGGTATTTCACAGTCAGGCCAACCCAAGCTGTACTGTTCAGTAGGATAATAGTAGACTAACCCAAGCTGTACTGTTCAGTAGGATAATAGTAGACCAACCCAAGCTGTACTGTTCAGTAGGATAATAGTAGACCAACCCAAGCTGTACTGGTCAGTAGGATAATAGTAGACCAACCCAAGCTGTACTGTACAGTAGGATAATAGTAGACCAACCCAAGCTGTACTGTTCAGTAGGATAATAGTAGACCAACCCAAGCTGTACTGTTCAGTAGGATAATAGTAGACCAACCCAAGCTGTATTGTTCAGTAGGATAATAGTAGACCAACCCAAGCTGTACTGTTCAGTAGGATAATAGTAGACCAACCCAAGCTGTACTGTTCAGTAGGATAATAGTAGACCAACCCAAGCTGTACTGTTCAGTAGGATAATAGTAGACCAAGCCAAGCTGTACTGTTCAGTAGGATAATAGTAGACCAACCCAAGCTGTACTGTTCAGTAGGATAATAGTAGACCAACCCAAGCTGTACTGTTCAGTAGGATAATAGCAGACCAACCCAAGCTGTACTGTTCAGTAGGATAATAGTAGACCAACCCAAGCTGTACTGTTCAGTAGGATAATAGTATTACTATTATTGAAACAGAGAAACTGAGTTAGAAATTCACAGGTTTCAAAATTTCTCAAATTTTTCCAGGTTTTTGTTCTCAAAGTCTGACTTTTTTTAAACAGAAAAACAATACAATTGTATGTTCTAAGTCCATAACAATGCTTAAACCACATCAGGAGACACAATTGAGGTTTGCGAAAAATCTAAGTAATTTAGATTTTTGAGAGTAGTTCCCCTTTAATTCAAGTGTGCAGGCACCTAGCACTATTGTTGGATTAGCAGTGTTTCTGTAGTACAGGCACCTAGCACTATTGCTGTATTAGCAGTGTTTCTGTAGTACAGGCACCTAGCACTATTGCTGGATTAGCAGTGTTTCTGTAGTACAGGCACCTAGTACTATTGTTGGATTAGCAGTGTTTCTATAGTACAGGCACCTAGCACTATTGTTGGATTAGCAGTGTTTCTGTAGTACAGGCACCTAGCACTGTTGTTGGATTAGCAGTGTTTCTGTAGTACAGGCACCTAGCACTATTGTTGGATTAGCAGTGTTTCTGTAGTACAGGCACCTGGTGTAACCAACTTCACATAGCCCCCCAGAAGAAAGGCACACGGACACCCACACTTCAGGTTGACTCAGTTTTTATCTGCAGTAAAAGATATCAAACAGTGATGACAGGCATTGACAGGACAGTCACATGTTCACTGCTCTCAGACTGAATCCACAAAGTGATTGTATAGTATACATGCGATGTGTTTAGAAAATAATAAATACAGAAAAGCATACCTGCAGTAAAATAAATCAAAATGTGATGACAGGCACTGACAGGACAGTCACAGCCACACGCTCACTGGTTAGGTAGGACACAAGATATGTGTTAGATAGGAGCAACAGTAGTGATACATGGTTAGGTAGGACACAAGATATCTGTTAGATAGGAGCAACAGTAGTGATACATGGTTAGGTAGGACACAATATATCTGTTAGATAGGAGCAACAGTAGTGACACATGGTTAGGTAGGACACAAGATATCTGTTAGATAGGAGCAACAGTAACCTTAGTGATACATACTGACTAGATCATAAAAGAACAAATGTCCAGACAGAGGATTGAGTTGATTAACCCAACTTTACACAGGCTACTGTTTGGCCGTAGCCCACGCCAAACGTGTCCTTCTCTTGTGAAGATCAGGCATAAGGGAAAGAACAATGGCTAAACCAGGTCTTAACTTCCAATGCTCCATCCCCCTGCCCAACCCCACTCCAAGCCACTCCGCCAACCACCAGGCATTCCCGTGAATGAGGTTGATTGGCACTTAGCAGGTTGATTGGCATGTCGGACCCCGCGAACACTGGTAAATACAACACAACCCACCAATAGCCTAACACACCGCTGTCTGTGCGGGTCGCTACAACACCCTCAATGTGAAGTGATATTAATCCATAAATACAGAGCACAAGTACAACTGTTGATAATTCGTTTTACTTGAGACAGGAGATCAAGTGGAGACATAGGACGAGGTGGATAATTGTATAATAAGGCCGTTTTATTCAAGTGTAAAGATATTAGGCAAAGCGTGCAGCACGGCTCTTTCTGTCTGATTTGTATGAAATCGTCCGGAAGAGAGAGCGCTCTACACAGTACATACAGATTATATAGACAACTAGCAAAGTAGGTTGATCTTGAAGTCTGGCCTTCCGATTGGTCGATCTGGGTCGTGGGTAATCCTGTTCGGCCTGATGTCGACGTTCCATTGGTTCCTGAGATTGTTCGTTGTCTGGAGCTCCAACCCTGAGTTGTGAGTGTCTGAGTGATTGTCATGGGGGAGGGAAGTTGTGGGTGTCGTGCATGTGTCCAATGAGTCCAGCATATGTCCAATAGAAAGAGGGAGTGTGTATATTGTGTCAACCATAGCTAATGTTGAGAAGTTGTTAAAACAAGTTACCAATATCTAATACAATTCCTTACAAATCCCCCTCTTCACGTCTCACAAGAGACGTGACATAAAAGTAAAAAACAAAAACTATGGGATGAAATTTGTCAGAGGACAAATTTTGTAATTCCCCCTCTACACATCACACAAGAGACATGACATAAAAGTAAAAAAAAAAACAAAGCTATGGGATAAAATTTGTCAGAGGACAAATTTTGTAATTCCCCCTCTTCACGTCTCACAAGAGACGTGACATAAAAGTTTCTTAGTCCTCAAATAGATAGACAGGTCCAGCTTCCCCATCATCAAGCAATGGGAACATTTGGGCCCTTTCCTGATTAGGGTCTATGGCAGCAGTGATAACACGGCTAGCAAGCGTCCGCGCACATGGAATGCAACAGCATCCACAAAGTACAAGAATGCCTGCAAAAACGGAAATAGATACTAGGATAGAGGAAACCAACGTCTTATATTTACCAAAAGCATCCATCCATGAGTCCCACATAGAAGTGTCCACTCCAGAATGCTGTTTCATCTTACCATTAAGGGTACGAAGTCCCTCCAATGCTACAGTCAGACTCCCATCCGTAGCCGTGTTGTTGGGAATGAAAGTACAACACTGTTCACCAAACATAGTACAGACCCCCCCCCCGTTCTGCCAATAACATATCCACCGCGATTCTATTTTGAAATGCCATCAGGGATGTGGCTGCCAATTGTCCATGGACCGCCTCGAAGCCTTGTTGAGTCCAATTGCCCAGTTTCTGGACATTAAAATGAATGTAGTTAATTCTGTCCACATTTTTATTAACTGTACACCACCAACAGACAGAAGATTCAAACCCAGCTGTCACTTGGTCCACCAGTTTATATTCATCTGGCACCCCCTAGGGACACCAATAGCATCAATGTAAGTTGAGTCGTAAATGAGCAAAGACCAAAAAGGAGACCACTCCAATAACTACACCTGGAGTGGCCAACCACACATTAGTAACCCAAAAAACGAGAATATGTTAAACCCTCAGGTCCATCCCTCTATACAACCTGTACCAGGTGGGCTCGTCGCCACCCGGGAACTTCAAACCTTCACCACAGGGAGGACAAACATCACTTTTTATTCATTCGACCACATCAACTACAGCAAACCAAGGGTCCTCCTCTGTCAAGCCCACTCTCCTGCGGAAGCTTGTTTTCATATCAGCCTCTCCAACTGGAGCATCAAGCAACGGCATCATACCAGAGGCCCCCTACACATCTGTAACAGACTTCATCAAACAAGGTATGATACAGGCAACACAGAAATGAAAAACAACAACTAGTGTCAGAAATCCAGTATTCATCATTGCAGCGTACTTACCAAACCAACCACCCAGCCAGGGGAACAGTCCACTCTCCTCCACACCTGCAAGACCCTTCATCTCCATTGATAACCTTGCCAACCCACTCAGAGCTTTTGAAATGCTCCCATCCGGACTAGTATTGTTAGGAACAAACGTGCAACACTGTTCTACAATCTTTTTACATACACCTCCCTGGTTGGCCAGACTTATGTCCAGTGTTAGTCTATTGTGTCTACTGGTTTGAGAGGTAGCATCCAATTGTTCAGCCATCCCTGTAAGTGCTGTGTGGGTGTAGTTAACAAATCATTGTTGATTATATTAGATATAATTGATCCAGACATTCTGCTTAGCATCAACAATGGCTGGGCCAATGATGGGCATCAGATGCCACAGGCCATCATTCCTGTTTGATGTCTGGTATTCGTGGGGGACCCCTATTGGGACTCCAACAGGTTGGTGTGCATGTTATCTGTACCCTCGGACCAAGGAGCGTCACGTTTCTACCGTCTCCTGGGTTGGTCCCGAGTCTCTGTGTCATGTACAGCTCCCAGAAGTTGGTTAGCTATAACCTCAATAATAGGCAATGGTGGTATCAGACTGGCCAAAACACATGTGCAACGACAATTTCCTTTCAAAATGGGGTCAACCGCCTGGCAGGTCCACACATCCACCATACATCAGCAACACCTCTAGTTAATAGTGGCATTAGTGATGCAGGTAGTAATAGGGAGCCCTCCATAGTCCCTACCTCTACCTGTACCAGTGTTACAGCTGTAATATCCTCCATATGCCTTAACTCCCCACGGTACCTTCTGGGGAGGTACTTCTGGGAACACAAAACTCAAGAGTTTTACACAAGGTTGAATTTGGCTTAAGCTTTCCAATATGCACATCCAACCTTCCCCATTACTTAGGACAAATGGGTGAGCAGTCAGAATAGGTCTGGCATGTCTGGCATGTCCACATACGACACAGTCCTTTCTATTAAGTGTTTTGTAGGCCAACCACATATTCTCCCTTCCCTCATAACCGGTTTCAGTCCCCAATTGTTCACTATCTGAGATGTCTTTTATATTTATCACCTGTACCGGATTAGAGAGCTTAGGTGGTGTTGTGGGACTTGGTCTTGAAGTGGTGGAGGAGGCCGGCTGAACCCTGGTCCGTTGGAACTGGTGGTGGTTCTGGCAGCACTGTGATGGTATCATCCCCATAGTATCCCAAACAGACAGCTCAGGACCACAAGCAGTTCTGTAAAGCCCCATCCTCTCCCAGAGAACACATCACCAGCCAGAGATCAAGCAACACTTTCACTTATAAGAACGTACACAGTGAGGAAAGGTCGGGGGCAGGGAATTCTTCATTAAGGAGTTGATCCCCGAACTCTATTAGTAACGGTTCTTCTCCTTAACTCTGTGATCATTCGGCAGTGTCAGTGTGTCTCACCCTCCAAGTGTGATATGCCCCCAGGTCGAGTGAATCACCTTCTCCCTTAATTCACCTGCAATGCATAAAATCTTGGACATACAGGTTTGGTTAAACAAACAACCTTTTCATGTAATTAACAATACTTCTTACTATTTCTATATCTGCTTGTTTAGCTAGATTTTTTAATTTTTTAATTAGTTTATCATCCAATAGGCCCTTTTTTACCTGGCTCTGCCAGGTAACAACCTTGCCTAACCTAACCAATGACTTAGGTAAAATTAGTGTAAATTATCCTTATGTCTGACATTATCATGTAGGAACGCCCCTTTCATCCGCCGCATGTCCAATTCTCCCTTGGGCGTCCATTCATATCTATCCTTTTCCAATTCTCTGTCAAGTGACTTATCTACTTTAAAAGGTATCTGTGCTGCTTATATATGTTCTTAGATATATATATATTTATTGATTTAAACCGTATCCCTCTTCTCATCTATCTTATTTCACAGCCTACCTTGCTCATGTCCTGGTTCCCCCCTCTCCACTCTGCTCTCAAACCTTCAAGGCCTCAACAGTGCGGGGTAGACCCCTCTGTCTGCCCTTTTTTAATAATAGTCAATAACAAACTATGAGTTCCTTTGCAATATTATCAATTTACCTCAAAACTAGTATCCCAAATGACACAAATTCATTATTCTCACTACATTTCCCCGTGAGTGATCAAGTCACCGGAAAATGCAACGAAAACAGAAAGATAGGTCAAAAGGTCACACCTACATTCGTGTTCCATACCATATCCAGACATACCAAAAGAACCCTTTATCTTCTCAAAGTCCCTTACCTAAATAAAACTCAAAAAGTAAAACTCCTATTTCAATATGAGTGTATTCTTTTAAGATATCTTGTCTCTGGGAACACGGAAACCCCTATCCTAAACATTTACTGCAAAAAACAAAATTATGTCACCAGCACTCAACCAGGCTCCCCGTCGGCTGGGAGACCGTTGAGTGCTGCAATACTGCCATCTTCTGTCCATTCACTGCACAGCTCTCCACCCACTCTCCTTCAACCTGCTCAATTTGAGCCATATTAGTTTCTTATTTTAACTGTTGTTTTTTACAAATTTTGATTTATTTTTTAATCTGTTATTACCTAGTTAGACTAGGGTGTCCGTGACATACATCCATGGGGATCCGGTTATAGTTATTCTATTAACCATGTGAAAGTGCCCAGGGACACCCCAAATATCAGTAGGAATATCACAAATAAGGGGCCAGCTATCCCTAGTCTTGCCCAGGGAGGGAGAAATGTCCCTCTAACTGGGCGAGGTTTCTTTATCAGGGGAGGCGGAGTTTGATTCCGCATCACCTGAGTCAGGAATGTCTTCATTTGGAATCGAATTTAAGCTGTTTAAATCAGCTCTGACTTCTGTCAGTGTTCTAGAAGGGATTGGGGCTGGAGTGCAATGTGTGAGGTGGTGCCAAGGTGCGCCTGATTTACCTTTGACCTGGACTGAGTGTGAAGTAACCTCCCTCACTTCGTACAGTCCAGTCCACCTGGGTTCTAGCCACTTTCTCTTGTGGACATTAACCCCACCCAGTCACCAATTTTTCCTTCAGTGGTGCCAGTTCTCCCGTCAGCTTCCCCGTTGGACCTTGTGAATCTGTGTGAAGAGAGCTGTAGAAAGTTCCGTCAATTATCAGACATTACAATTTGTTGTACATCAAGGGCGGGCATATGACCTCCCTCCCTTGGTGAACCCAGCATGACTCCTCCAGCCATTGTCTCATGAGGAGAGAGGTGGGTGCCTGCACCTGGAGAGGCTATCATGGCCAGCAACGCCAGGGGCAGGACTTCAACTCAAATCAACTTCAAACCAGCACATACATTTGATTGGCGCGTTCCACGAGACTTATGAGATTGTGGCCTGTACACTAACCCCATCATTAAACAACATCCATTAATCAGTTGACATTTACACATCCGACCCTATTGGTACATGGAGCGTTTGTCATTAAACAATACACACCCAATCTTTCCTCCACCTGTCTCAGGTGTTGGTTTCTGAAATGGGACCCGTTTGTCGGATCGGATTTGCCTTGGAACTCCATACCTTAGTATGAGTTTGGTTTGCAGCCACTTAATGACCGATTTTGCATCCTCCCTTGCTGTTGGTATTGCCTCAACCTATTTAGAGAACCTGTCTACCATAACTAACAGGTACCTTTTCCATTTGTCACATTGTCTTTCCCCATATCTGTGTAATCTATGCTGATGTCCTGTTAACCCATTGTGGTCCAACAGTATGGACTGCTCCATGAGCATACGCTGAGTCGGTGTAGATGTTTACAGTCTTTCCTTCAGCCTTTTCCAGAGCTTGTGTCAACCCTATGAATACAGTTAACTGGGCTGATGCAGGTGTGTGATGATGGCAGATTCCAAGGTCACGTGTGATCCCTTCGGAAGCTGCTGCACCACTGCGTATGCTGCTATGTTCCCTTCCTCTCCTCTATAGCAGCATCCATCTTGTGTATAACCATAGGTCCAGGTTGGTGAGTGGTTCGTTCCCCAGGTCAGGTCTCAGTTTCAGTTCCTGTGCAGCTCTTTCTGCACAGGAGTGGGGTAGACCTTCTTCAGCATTGAGTGCGTCTGCCATGTTTTTGTCAGTGTTGACAAATGTGATGTGTGATTGTGTGCATTTATTCTGAATTTTCGTTTTTCTTTCAGCGCTGAACGTGAATTCTTTGCTCATCAGATATGCTGCAACCCCATGGTGGGTGTGTATTTCCAATGGATGGCACATTACCAAGTGGGCTGTTTTTTCAATAGCTTTTGCCACTGCAGCTACATATCTGGAACATGTGGTTTGTCCTACTTCGATGTGGTCCAATTTGGAGGAGTGATACATCAACACTCTTCTCTCCCCCTCTTGTTTCTGAAAAAGGATGGATGATGTGAATCCTTCCTTTTCAGAAACATCCAGATGGAATTTGTTTTTGTAGTCAGGTGATGTCAATGCTGCTGCCACTGAGAGATCTGTTTTCAAAAGTGCAAAAGCCTTTGATGCTTCAGTGGTCCATGTCAATGACGAGTGTAGGTTCCTTGGTCCCGCCTCTCGCACTATTTCTCTCAGTGGCTCAGTTCTGGCAGTGTAGTCTGGGATGTGTGTTCGGCTGTACCCTGTCAAGCCAAGGAAAGACAACATTCCCGACACCGTGATGGGGCGTGGATGATGAAGTATAGAGTCTTTGTGGGTTTTGGAGAGTCCTGCTCCTTCTCCCGAGATTTATCTGCCAAGGAAAAGGACAGTTCTGCGACAGGTCTGGACTTTGCTCATTTTGACTTTGTATCCTTTGACGGCCAGAAAGTCCAGTAATGTTTTTGTCATCTGTAGGCAGAGATCAGACGTGGGAGCCCCCAGCAAAAGGTCATCTACATATTGGATCAGTATCACACCTTCTGGGATTTTCAACTCTGCCAGGTGTGTCTTAAGGATATGATTGAATATTCCGAGTGAACACCTATAACCCTGTGGAAGAACAAAATAAGTGTACTGTTGATGTTCATACGTGAACGCAAAGAGTGGCTGAGAGTCATCAAGTGGGATGCTGAAGAAAGCATTAGCCAGATCCACCACCGTGAAGTATTGGTGTTTTGGAGACAGATTGCTCAGAGTGATGTGAGGGTCAGGGACAGGTAGGTCTATAGGTGCAGTAACGTCATTTACTGCTCGGAAGTCTTGAACCATCCGGTATGTTTCTCCTCCAGCTTTCAGCACTGGTAGGATCGGCGTGTTCCATGGAGATACAGTTCGATAGATAACCTGTGCTCTCAGTAACCCATCAATGGTCGGTTCGATCCCCATGATCTGTTCGGGTTTCAAACGGTATTGAGTTCGGTAGATAGGTATTTGATCTGGGTTCAGTAGGGTGATGGTGACCGGTGTCACCTGTAATTGGCCCACATCAAAAGGGGTATGAGTCCATAACCTTTCATCTATGGTGGAGATCAATGCTTTGGTAGACGGGTGGTCAGTGTATGGCTTACCATGGTGTCTTGGCAGGGTCAGTCGTTCTGGAAGACAGTGTTCTTCAGTGTCAACAGTCATGAACCTCCACATGTTTTCAGTGGTGGCCTTGTGTATTCCCGGTGTTTGGGTGGGTTCCCACTGAAGTTTGGATGCTCGTCTGATCATAGGGCCCAGGCTCCTTGCTTCAAAACCATTTCCCACCGCTAGTGTAACATGGGGAGCTGACTCCTCCCCTAGTAAGTACCAGGATTTCAAATGAGGTGGTAGGATGACTGGTGCTGCCATCCCCTCTTGTCCACACACAATGGTGCAACACCTGATGGATGGCGTTAGGTGCATCATGTTCTCATCCCAGTCATCAATGTATGTGTTCACGTCATTGTCAGTCACATTCAATGTACAGTGAATCTCAGCTTGTGGGGTCTTGTATGGGTGTAATGCATAGAATGTTGGGTCGGTGTCAATGGGTATGGGTACTGACGTGCCATATGTCCAGTTTGTTTACAATTGTAGCAGTTCATTGGTCGTGCTTGACCTGTCCCCCAGGGTGATGGGTATCGTGGTTGTTGTCCCCATGTTGAAGGATAGTCTTGTTGTGTTGGTTGATAGTATGGTGGGATGTCCATGGGTAATGGCTGATCCAGGAGTTGTGATGGTAGGTTAGGTCCCTGTGGGGTTGACATGGGGGGTTTTTGTTGCTGTATCATTTGTGAAACCGTTTTTTCAATGATTTGTGAGATGTCTGGTTGATCTTCAGCCACCATCTGTTTCTTGGGTTTTTCTCCTTTCTGGGCCTCTTTCAATTGTAGTTTCAAAAGTTGTACCTGTAGGGACTGGACTTGTGTTTCAGCCCCTCCCTTATCCTTATTGTATTGGGTGATGTGGTGATGCACATGGGAATTGAACTGAGCCTGGGGAAGTGCCATTAACCCCACCGTGGCCCTAAGTTTAGTTCGGACCTCAATTGGGGCACCGCTCACCACCATCTCCTTCCACATGCTGACCGTGGTGCCAGTATGGTCATATGGTTCTTCATGAACAGTTCTCCATGTGGTCTTCGCTCTGTCGAGATAGGCTGCCGGTTGTTCCCCTGGATTGATGGTGAATGATGAAAGGGTTGCATGGTTTCGTTCTGTGGGATATGCCCTTCTCAACACTGCCCACAATTCCGCTCGGAAGTCTTCCTGGGCCAGTGCAGCCGGGGCTGTGGCAAGATCTGCCTCTCTTATCAGAACACTCATGGTGGTATGGTCTGTTGCTCTAGCCAGAAGGGCCCTCATGTCACCTAGACAGAGCCGTAGGCCTGATGTCAGTGTTTGCAGTTGAAGGAGCCATGCAGAGGCACCCCCATGCAGGCTGGGTAATTGTCCCATCAAAGTGGTAAGGTCTGTTATTTTCCAGGGTTGGTATTCTTCATGCCCTCCGTCCGGAGTGGGCCTCAACGGCATCTGCATCTCCTTTCCACCATATTGGAGATCCCAGTCTGCCCTGGACGAGACACCCCTGCTGTTCTGTTCCCTGAGACGTACGGACTGTCTGATAGGTTCGACCAAATCTGTCACCTTCCCCAACATTACCCCTTTTATATGGTACGAGCCCTCTCCACGTTCAGCATCTTCTATCATAGATCTGGCCAGTGCCAGTGACTCCCTGAGGTCTCGCTCCACCTCCTCTTCATCTTGTCCTGTTTTATTCTCACCTTCATCGTCCTTGTTGTGGTTCCTTCTTAATGAGGCCCCAGAGGAACATTGTCCTGGTGACGACCATGACCCTTCAGAGACTATTTGACTATCCCCCTGTGTTCTGTTTCTGAACCAGTCTGGGTTTGGAGTGGAAGAAAACTGAATCAGCTCTCTGTCTTCTCTCTTCAAAGGGCCTGGTTGAGACCCATTACCCCCCTCTTGTGGGTTGTTTAGTAGAGACCCACCATGTCCCTGTAGTGAGGCGGGGTTCGAACCACCCCCACGTCCCTGTGTGTGCGCTCTGTCCCTCTCCTTCCTTTCTCGATGATCAGGCCTCTCTTCACACACGAGTTGCCCTTCTTGGATCCCTAAAGTCATGCTTCCTTTTAGGTGTCCTTCATGCACCACAAACACTGGTGCCTGTACCACAGCAGGGGTCAAAAAAGGGTTTTGAGGGAGGTGGCTGAATGGATTTTGAGAATAGGGAGGAGGTGTTATTTTCTCTCCCTGTGGCAGTTCCGGGTATAGTTGGGTGGGGGCCGATGGGGTTGCTATGGTGGTAGGTGGGGCATCATTATTGTTGGGCCTGCCTTCTTTGGTGTCAGTTGGGGCTTCAGTGGCCACCCCCATCATATCAGGTTTCCTGTACGGGAGTGCTCTTCTAATTTCTTCAATTGCCCAAATTCCTATTTTCAGCTCAGCCTCTGCTCTTTCCCTATGCTTTGTTCCTTCCTTTTTGAATAAGTGGTTCTTATTCCTTTCAACTTCACGTTCTATCCCTTCTTTCACTACTTCCTCTAATTCCTTCTCCATAGTGAGGAGTTGCCCTTTTGATGGGGCCACCCCACTGAGGTATCCTGCTTGGGTCCATTTTAGCCTCACACCTTCCCAAACCTTCTTAACTTCCTTATACTGCATCTTTCCCCCTGATCTATCTTTCATTCTCTGATCTAAGTATTCATTGAATTTGTGTTTGGGGACGGTGGTCGTGGCCATTTTGTCGTTAAGCTATGTCTGGCTCTATGCTATTTTGTTGCACTTAGCCCATCACTGGCCAAAACTAACAATGTATCTCTGGTGCTGACACAGTCTTATCTCTGGTGTCTGTCTCCCCCTTGTGTACAAAGAATGTTATTGCTTTATGTTTGGCGAATTAATTAAATACTTTCCCAAAGTATTTCGGCAATATCCTTTTGGAACACTCTACTAGTATTATCTAGCGCTTCTATTTTAAATATAATAATAATTTTAGGAACTATTTTCAAACAGTTATTATTCGTTTTCACTTTTTCAATTATTTAAATACTTTGCCAAAACATTTCAGAAATGTCCTTTCGTGACATTATATTAGTATATTCAAGCGTTTCTAGAATAAATATTTAATTAATTCTAGGACTCATTTTTCTCAAACTAATTAAAAAACTGAAAACTCAAAAACTAACTTAATTAATTAAATACTTTCCCAAAGTATTCCAAACGTGTCCTTTTAGGACAATATATGGTGTATCCTAGCGCTTCTAGAATAATTATCAAATTAATTCTAACCCTTAAGGATTTACCAACAGCACCAGAGGGAAAAATCAGGTCAATTTATCAGCAGAAAATAGCTGCTTCTCTGACCCGGCGGTCACTTCCAACACAGCCTCAATTTAGCATATGGCTAATTATTAGCAATCGGTCTCGTGGAACGTTCAATCACTCACATTAATTTGGAGAGTTTCAGGTTTAAATACCATTACTCCTATTTCAAGCTTAGATTTACCACCGATGCTCCTAGTTGAAGAATATTTCGACTAGTCCCAGATTACTAATGCGACTTGAATCCCAATGTGCCAAGCTTAGATTTATCACCGATGCTTCTAGTGGAGTGCCATTTCCACTAGCCTCTGATTACTAATACGACTTGAACAGGCTACATTACATTTCAACACTTTGAGTTTCAAGTTTAATACCATTACTCCTATATCAAGCTTAGGTTTATCACCGATGCTCCTAGTGGGGTGCCATGTCCACTAGTCCCAGATTACTAATACGACTTGAACGGCGTCAAGCTTAGATTTATCCCCGATACTCCTAGTTGAAGAACAATTCAACTAGTTCCAGATTACTAATTCGACTTGAACAGCCTCAAGCTTAGATTTATCCCCGATACTCCTAGTTGAAGAATAATTCAACTAGTTCCAGATTACTAATTCGACTTGATTTTATACTTCGCAAATATCTTTACACAATGCCTTAGATTCTAAACAATTCCACATAAATTTAGCAACAATTCACACTCACCACAGTACTTCTGATCATTGAATTTAGATATTGGCTATAATACAATATACAGATTTTGATTAAACAGGTATCTGCTCACCTTATAGTTTCGAGCTCTTTTGATCAGTTTCCTGGGTGAGTTGAATCGCGATTCTCCTTCAAAAAAGGTCACCTCTCCTTCTGGAATCTTTCTCCCACGCGTCTCCTGTCTGATCAATTTTCTATGGACCGAAATCAAAGGTGTATTACCATCCTCTGCTTACCAAGTCTGTTGATAATTCGTTTTACTTGAGACAGGAGATCAAGTGGAGACATAGGACGAGGTGGATAATTGTATAATAAGGCCGTTTTATTCAAGTGTAAAGATATTAGGCAAAGCGTGCAGCACGGCTCTTTCTGTCTGATTTGTATGAAATCGTCCGGAAGAGAGAGCGCTCTACACAGTACATACAGATTATATAGACAACTAGCAAAGTAGGTTGATCTTGAAGTCTGGCCTTCCGATTGGTCGATCTGGGTCGTGGGTAATCCTGTTCGGCCTGATGTCGACGTTCCATTGGTTCCTGAGATTGTTCGTTGTCTGGAGCTCCAACCCTGAGTTGTGAGTGTCTGAGTGATTGTCATGGGGGAGGGAAGTTGTGGGTGTCGTGCATGTGTCCAATGAGTCCAGCATATGTCCAATAGAAAGAGGGAGTGTGTATATTGTGTCAACCATAGCTAATGTTGAGAAGTTGTTAAAACAAGTTACCAATATCTAATACAATTCCTTACACAACCCTTTTATATAAACCTTTTAAGGTAGTAAGAAAATAAACATTCACTTAATATTTCAATAAGTCACCTGCTAGTAAATCACCTGCTGGCAATAGCTGGCGTGACATTGTAGTGCAGTGACCAACGGTGCTAGTTAACTCGTCATTAACACGGCTAGCTAAGACAGCAAAAACTTGGTTAACTGGCTGAAATAGGTCTTCAATTCATGAACGGCAAAATAAACATATACGTAGCCACATTCGCTATTGACTTTAGGATATATGAACCAGTTTTGCAAAACCACTATTGTGTTATACAGTTTTAAACAGTTTTTATGTACAGAGGAAG
This sequence comes from Salvelinus alpinus, assembly GCF_045679555.1. Classification (NCBI taxonomy): domain Eukaryota; kingdom Metazoa; phylum Chordata; class Actinopteri; order Salmoniformes; family Salmonidae; genus Salvelinus; species Salvelinus alpinus. Next base: position 85,778,294 of record NC_092091.1, on the reverse strand, counting down.
AGGACTCGAACCTGCTCTCAGAATCTCTCTCAGACTGAGGAGCGGGCAGACCAACTTCCCAAATAGGGGAGAAGCACTCAAAACCCACTAGTTGTTCTTTCAAAGAAAATAATACAAAAATGGTAAGTCCGAAGACCTCTCGTATTACCAACCTTACTACAATGGCAGCAAATATTTTTATGAATTCAGTAACACATAATGAAAGGAAACTTTATTTACATCACCCCTTTTCCTGAGGTGAATGGTTTCACCCACTACTCTCCCGGAACTGAGGCTTTGAGATCTACAGTTTCACTTTGTTACACCTTTGATGAGCAAAATGTAATATTCATATGTCTAAACATACTGAATTACAGCATTTTACCGCCGTATCATACTGTGCTATGATTGGTTAAGACCACCCAGATGGTTAGGTCATGGTCAGTTGATCATGGTTGGAGATACGTGAACATGCTAGTTGTAGCTAGCTAATAAAGAGATACGTTAAGAAATATCCTGTAGTACTGCATTTTATTATTTTGTACAAAGCGTGCAAAACAAGACAGGTGACTTCATATACATTATAGCAGGGGGTCGGCAACGTTTTTCAATTTACAAATGAGCCTCCAATTTCTAAAGATCTGCGTGCCTGTATAACGCCCCACCCAGCGGACTGTCGACCAATCACGTTCACGTTGTCATGCCGCGTCACGCGGTTGCTAAACCAATCGTAACGTAATATCTTCTCAGTCAGTGTACTTTATGTCAAGAAACTGCCTATTAATCTGCCAAGTTAATTATCTCACATCTCGGAAAATATCTTTAATGTTGTACTTCTTTTTGACAAAATTCATGCTCATGTTGGGTTTTTAATCTAGAGCCCAACAGACTCCTATTCAAACCTTGAAAGCCTCTCCTTGTCCCTCAATCACCCAGAATGCACCGCGCCGCCTTTTGAAGTAGCAATGGCAACGTTTCCCATCTCCGCAAAATTATTTCTGAAGTTGTGAATGTTAGATTCCACTCTGTGAGACACATCGATCTGCAGGTTGAATATGGTGAGATTGTAGACTCCTAAATTGATAGTGCAGTTTGTTTAGGTGATTTAACAGCTAGTTAGCTACTTCACATGCTGATATTGTCTTTGGTATTATTGTGTGTAGATACGTTTAGCTACCAGCCAGCCCATACAGAGAGCATTGCATTGTGGATTTTGTAGTCGACTTGAGCTGCAACAGATTTCCACAACGATGTTCCATCTTGTTACCAACCTTATTATTAGGGATGCACCGATATTACATTTTTGGCCGATACAGATATCCAATATTTTCCTTGCCAAAAAGAAACCATACCGATAACCGATATAAAACATATTGTGACCTTTTAAGCATTCTAGTACAGTTAAATAGTTAATGTCTGGGGGCATTTCTGTTCGTTTTTGCTGTTCTCCAAATAGTACTTTAGAGTTTATAGTACAGTAAATTAGTAAATTAGCTTCAACTGGTGGAGGGATTCTACACACCCCATTTAGCCATACCCTAGGTTTAGCTGTATTTCTACACACCCCATTTAGCCATACCCTAGGTTTAGCTGTATTTCTACACATCCCATTTAGCCATACCCTAGGTTTAGCTGTATTTCTACACACCCCATTTAGCCATACCCTAGGTTTAGCTGTATTTCTACACACCCCATTTAGCCATACCCTGCGTGCAAAACAAAACACATAACAGCTAATAACGTAGCTAAATATTAACATTATCCTCAATCGAGATATCTGTCCGTCGTTTCAGCTCCAACTGAACTTAAAGGTGCATTTCAGACACACATCTTCGTGGCCATTCAGGATGTAGTGTACTCAGACTGTCTAGCTCTAGCTAATAACACAGCATAGTAGGCTATTGGTTGACAGACAGCCGCTAATCAGATCACATCACCGCCAGATAATTAACTAAAGATGCTGAAAATGGAGGGACTCGGGCCGAAGATGGACCCGGAAGAGATGAAGAGGAAGATGTACAACAACAACAAGCTGGTGAAGTTGCTACCCAACAGGAACAACCATGACAACAACAACAAGCTGATGAAGTTGCTACCCAACAGCAACAACCATGACAACAACAACGACAACAACAAGCTGGTGAAGTTGCTTCCCAACAGGAACAACCATGACAACAACAACAACAAGCTGATGAAGTTGCTACCCAACAGCAACAACCGTGACGACAACAACAACAACAAGCTGGTGAAGTTGCTACCCAACAGGAACTACCATGACAACAACAATGACAACAACAAGCTGGTGAAGTTGCTACCCAACAGGAACAACCATGACAACAACAACAACAAGCTGGTGAAGTTGCTACCCAACAGGAACAACCATGACAACAACAACAACAAGCTGGTGAAGTTGCTACCCAACAGGAACAACCATGACAACAACAACAACAACAAGCTGGTGAAGTTGCTACCCAACAGGAATAACCATGACAAGAACAACAACAAGCTGGTGAAGTTGCTTCCCAACAGGAACTACCATGACAACAACAACAACAACAAGCTGGTGAAGTTGCTACCCAACAGGAATAACCATGACAACAACAACAACAACAAGCTGGTGAAGTTGCTACCCAACAGGAATAACCATGACAACAACAACAACAACAAGCTGGTGAAGTTGCTACCCAACAGGAATAACCATGACAACAACAACAACAACAAGCTGGTGAAGTTGCTTCCCAACAGGAACTACCATGACAACAACAACAAGCTTGGTGAAGTTGCTACCCAACAGGAATAACCATGACAACAACAACAACAACAAGCTGGTGAAGTTGCTACCCAACAGGAATAACCATGACAACAACAACAAGCTGGTGAAGTTGCTACCCAACAGGAACTACCATGACAACAACAACAACAACAAGCTGGTGAAGTTGCTACCCAACAGGAATAACCATGACAACAACAACAACAACAAGCTGGTGAAGTTGCTTCCCAACAGGAACTACCATGACAACAACAACAACAACAAGCTGGTGAAGTTGCTACCCAACAGGAATAACCATGACAACAACAACAACAACAAGCTGGTGAAGTTGCTTCCCAACAGGAACAACCATGACAACAACAACAACAACAAGCTGGTGAAGTTGCTTCCCAACAGGAATAACCATGACAACAACAACAAGCTGGTGAAGTTGCTACCCAACAGGAACTACCATGACAACAACAACAACAACAAGCTGGTGAAGTTGCTACCCAACAGGAATAACCATGACAACAACAACAACAACAAGCTGGTGAAGTTGCTTCCCAACAGGAACTACCATGACAACAACAACAACAACAAGCTGGTGAAGTTGCTACCCAACAGGAATAACCATGACAACAACAACAACAACAAGCTGGTGAAGTTGCTTCCCAACAGGAACTACCATGACAACAACAACAACAACAAGCTGGTGAAGTTGCTTCCCAACAGAAACTACCATGACAACAACAACAACAACAAGCTGGTGAAGTTGCTTCCCAACAGAAACTACCATGACAACAACAACAACAACAAGCTGGTGAAGTTGCTTCCCAACAGGAACTACCATGACAACAACAACAACAACAAGCTTGTGAAGTTGCTACCCAACAGGAATAACCATGACAACAACAACAAGCAGGTGAAGTTGCTACCCAACAGGAACAACCAATATGTTTAAGTTATATATTCTACCAAGTGTTAATGTCACCACCATGGATGTTTAAGTTATATATTCTACCAAGTGTTAATGTCACCACCATGATTGTTTAAGTTATATAGTCTACCAAGTGTTAATGTCACCACCATGGATGTTTAAGTTATATAGTCTACCAAGTGTTAATGTCACCACCATGGATGTTTAAGTTATATATTCTACCAAGTGTTAATGTCACCACCATGATTGTTTAAGTTATATATTCTACCAAGTGTTAATGTCACCACCATGGATGTTTAAGTTATATATTCTACCAAGTGTTAATGTCACCACCATGGATGTTTAAGTTATATAGTCTACCAAGTGTTAATGTCACCACCATGGATGTTTAAGTTATATAGTCTACCAAGTGTTAATGTCACCACCATGGATGTTTAAGTTATATATTCTACCAAGTGTTAATGTCACCACCATGGATGTTTAAGTTATATATTCTACCAAGTGTTAATGTCACCACCATGGAGGTTTAAGTTATATAGTCTACCAAGTGTTAATGTCACCACCATGGATGTTTAAGTTATATAGTCTACCAAGTGTTAATGTCTCCACCATGGATGTTTAAGTTATATATTCTACCAAGTGTTAATGTCACCACCATGGATGTTTAAGTTATATATTCTACCAAGTGTTAATGTCACCACCATGGATGTTTAAGTTATATAGTCTACCAAGTGTTAATGTCACCACCATGGATGTTTAAGTTATATATTCTACCAAGTGTTAATGTCACCACCATGGATGTTTAAGTTATATAGTCTACCAAGGGTTAATGTCACCACCATGGATGTTTAAGTTATATAGTCTACCAAGTGTTAATGTCACCACCATGGATGTTTAAGTTATATATTCTACCAAGTGTTAATGTCACTGTAGGGGGTGAGTTCCAGAGACCCTCCTCATTGTTAATTAAGGGACTTTAAGATTCATATGTTTTGCTGCAGGCCTTATAATAGATACTGTTGCTATGTGTCTAAACTCTGCCACTCTTCGTTGTACAAGCATCTATATTAGTCTTTGTGGTTAAGCTCTGGCTGTTGTGAGTGTGTGCTTGCAGGCTGGGTCTGAGTCAGACTGAAACTAGATAAAGAGAAGTAACCACTGTCTGGTTTTGACATGTTGATCTTGTGTGACAGTGGACAATGCTAATGAATTCAGAGAAGCTACTGTACTAGGTTGTCTTATAAGGTAACCTCATCTTATTGATACACACACACATTGACGTAGGTGATCATACCACTAAAGAGTGATCACATGTATATAATCAGCTGTGCCCTGAGGTGGGGTGCAGAACTTACTCTGAAACATACATGATGTGTTTCCTTTGTCAACTTCTGTCTGCAATTGCATTAATAAATGAATGATTTATTTACTTAAAGATAATGTCTGATTACTGATTTCACCAATAAGCAAATGATTGACAAGGAACAAGGAACCTGCCCCGACATCACCACCATGGATGTTTAAGTTATATATTCTACCAAGTGTTAATGTCACCACCATGGATGTTTAAGTTATATAGTCTACCAAGTGTTAATGTCACCACCATGGATGTTTAAGTTATATAGTCTACCAAGTGTTAATGTCTCCACCATGGATGTTTAAGTTATATATTCTACCAAGTGTTAATGTCACCACCATGGATGTTTAAGTTATATATTCTACCAAGTGTTAATGTCACCACCATGGATGTTTAAGTTATATAGTCTACCAAGTGTTAATGTCACCACCATGGATGTTTAAGTTATATAGTCTACCAAGTGTTAATGTCACCACCATGGATGTTTAAGTTATATAGTCTACCAAGTGTTAATGTCACCACCATGGATGTTTAAGTTATATAGTCTACCAAGTGTCAATGTCACCACCATGATTGTTTAAGTTATATATTCTACCAAGTGTTAATGTCACCACCATGGATGTTTAAGTTATATATTCTACCAAGTGTTAATGTCACCACCACGGATGTTTAAGTTATATATTCTACCAAGTGTTAATGTCACCACCATGGATGTTTAAGTTATATAGTCTACCAAGTGTTAATGTCACCACCATGGATGTTTAAGTTATATATTCTACCAAGTGTTAATGTCACCACCATGGATGTTTAGGTTATATAGTCTACCAAGGGTTAATGTCACCACCATGGATGTTTAAGTTATATAGTCTACCAAGTGTTAATGTCACCACCATGGATGTTTAAGTTATATAGTCTACCAAGTGTTAATGTCACCACCATGGATGTTTAAGTTATATATTCTACCAAGTGTTAATGTCACCACCATGGATGTTTAAGTTATATAGTCTACCAAGTGTTAATGTCACCACCATGGATGTTTAAGTTATATAGTCTACCAAGTGTCAATGTCACCACCATGATTGTTTAAGTTATATATTCTACCAAGTGTTAATGTCACCACCATGGATGTTTAAGTTATATAGTCTACCAAGGGTTAATGTCACCACCATGGATGTTTAAGTTATATATTCTACCAAGTGTTAATGTCACCACCATGGATGTAGAAGTTATATAGTCTACCAAGTGTTAATGTCACCACCATGGATGTTTAAGTTACAGTGGGGCAAAAAAGGTATTTAGTCAGCCACCAATTGTGCAAGTTCTCCCACTTAAAAAGATGAGAGAGGCCTGTAATTTTCATCATAGGTACACTTCAACTATGCCAGAAAAAATGAGATTTTTTTTCTCCAGAAAATCACATTGTAGGATTTTTTATGAATTTATTTGCAAATTATGGTGGAAAATAAGTATTTGGTCAATAACAAAAGTTTATCTCAATACTTTGTTATATACCCTTTGTTGGCAATGACAGAGGTCAAACGTTTTCTGTAAGTCTTCACAAGGTTTTCACACACTGTTGCTGGTATTTTGGCCCATTCCTCCATGCAGATCTCCTCTAGAACAGTGATGTTTTGGGGCTGTTGCTGGGCAACACGGACTTTCAACTCCCTCCAAAGATTTTCTATGGGGTTGAGATCTGGAGACTGGCTAGGCCACTCCAGGACCTTGAAATGCTTCTTACGAAGCCACTCCGTTGCCCGGGCGGTGTGTTTGGGATCATTGTCATGCTGAAAGACCCAGCCACGTTTCATCTTCAATGCCCTTGCTGATGGAAGGAGGTTTTCACTCAAAATCTCACGATACATGGCCCCATTCATTCTGTCCTTTACACGGATCAGTCGTCCTGGTCCCTTTGCAGAAAAACAGCCCCAAAGCATGATGTTTCCACCCCCATGCTTCACAGTAGGTATGGTGTTCTTTGGATGCAACTCAGCATTCTTTGTCCTCCAAACACGACGAGTTGAGTTTTTACCAAAAAGTTATATTTTGGTTTCATCTGACCATATGACATTCTCCCAATCTTCTTCTGGATCATCCAAATGCTCTCTAGCAAACTTCAGACGGGCCTGGACATGTACTGGCTTAAGCAGGGGGACACGTCTGGCACTGCAGGATTTGAGTCCCTGGCGGCGTAGTGTGTTACTGATGGTAGGCTTTGTTACTTTGGTCCCAGCTCTCTGCAGGTCATTCACTAGGTCCCCCCGTGTGGTTCTGGGATTTTTGCTCACCGTTCTTGTGATCATTTTGACCCCACGGGGTGAGATCTTGCGTGGAGCCCCAGATCGAGGGAGATTATCAGTGGTCTTGTATGTCTTCCATTTCCTAATAATTGCTCCCACAGTTGATTTCTTCAAACCAAGCTGCTTACCTATTGCAGATTCAGTCTTCCCAGCCTGGTGCAGGTCTACAATTTTGTTTCTGGTGTCCTTTGATAGCTCTTTGGTCTTGGCCATAGTGGAGTTTGGAGTGTGACTGTTTGAGGTTGTGGACAGGTGTCTTTTATACTGATAACAAGTTCAAACAGGTGCCATTAATACAGGTAAGGAGTGGAGGACAGAGGAGCCTCTTAAAGAAGAAGTTACAGGTCTGTGAGAGCCAGAAATCTTGCTTGTTTGTAGGTGACCAAATACTTATTTTCCACCATAATTTTCAAATAAATTCATTAAAAATCCTACAATGTGATTTTCTGGATTTTTTTTCTCATTTTGTCTGTCATAGTTGAAGTGTACCTATGATGAAAATTACAGGCCTCTCTCATCTTTTTAAGTGGGAGAACTTGCACAATTGGTGGCTGACTAAATACTTTTTTGCCCCACTGTATATAGTCTACCAAGTGTTAATGTCACCACCATGGATGTTTAAGTTATATAGTCTACCAAGTGTTAATGTCACCACCATGGAGGTTTAAGTTATATATTCTACCAAGTGTTAATGTCACCACCATGGATGTTTAAGTTATATAGTCTACCAAGTGTTAATGTCACCACCATGGAGGTTTAAGTTATATATTCTACCAAGTGTTAATGTCACCACCATGGATGTTTAAGTTATATAGTCTACCAAGTGTTAATGTCACCACCATGGAGGTTTAAGTTATATATTCTACCAAGTGTTAATGTCACCACCATGGAGGTTTAAGTTATATATTCTACCAAGTGTTAATGTCACCACCATGGATGTTTAAGTTATATAGTCTACCAAGTGTTAATGTCACCACCATGGAGGTTTAAGGTATATATTCTACCAAGTGTTAATGTCACTGCAGGGGGTGGGTCCCAAAGACCCTCCCCATTATTGATTAAGGGGACCTTAGGATTCATATCTTTTGCTGCAGGCCTTATAATAGATACTGTTGCTATGTGTCTAAACTCTGCCACTATACGTTGTACAAGCATCTATATTAGTCTTTGTGGTTAAGCCCTGGCTGTTGTGAGTGTGTGCTTACAGGCTGGGTCTGAGTCAGACTGAAACTAGACAAAGAGAAGTAACCACTGTCTGGTTTTGACATGTTGATCTTGTGTGACAGTGGACAATGCTAATGAATTCAGAGATGTTACTGAACTAGGTTGTCTTATAAGGTAACCTCAGCTTATTGATACACACATACATTGACGTAGGTGATCATACCACTAGGGAGTGATCACATGTATATAATCAGCTGTGTCCTGAGGTGGGGTGCAGAACTTACCCTGAAACATACATGCTGTGTTCCCGTTGTCAACTTCTGTCTGAAATTGCATTAATAAATGAATGATTGATTTACTTAAAGATAATGTCTGATTACTGATTTCACCAATAAGCAAATGATTGACAAGGAACAAGGAACCTGCCCCGACATCACCACCATGGATGTTTAAGTTATATATTCTACCAAGTGTTAATGTCACCACCATGGATGTTTAAGTTATATATTCTACCAAGTATTAATGTCACCACCATGGATGTTTAAGTTATATAGTCTACCAAGTGTTAATGTCACCACCATGGATGTTTAAGTTATATATTCTACCAAGTATTAATGTCACCACCATGGAGGTTTAAGTTATATAGTCTACCAAGTGTTAATGTCACCACCATGGATGTTTAAGTTATATAGTCTACCAAGTGTTAATGTCACCACCATGGATGTTTAAGTTATATATTCTACCAAGTGTTAATGTCTCCACCATGGATGTTTAAGTTATATATTCTACCAAGTGTTAATGTCACCACCATGGATGTTTAAGTTATATATTCTACCAAGTGTTAATGTCACCACCATGGATGTTTAAGTTATATATTCTACCAAGTGTTAATGTCACCACCATGGATGTTTAAGTTATATATTCTACCAAGTGTTAATGTCTCCACCATGGATGTTTAAGTTATATATTCTACCAAGTGTTAATGTCACCACCATGGATGTTTAAGTTATATATTCTACCAAGTGTTAATGTCTCCACCATGGATGTTTAAGTTATATATTCTACCAAGTGTTAATGTCACCACCATGATTGTTTAAGTTATATATTCTACCAAGTGTTAATGTCACCACCATGGATGTTTAAGTTATATAGTCTACCAAGTGTTAATGTCACCACCATGGATGTTTAAGTTATATAGTCTACCAAGTGTTAATGTCACCACCATGGATGTTTAAGTTATATAGTCTACCAAGTGTTAATGTCTCCACCATGGATGTTTAAGTTATATATTCTACCAAGTGTTAATGTCACCACCATGATTGTTTAAGTTATATATTCTACCAAGTGTTAATGTCACCACCATGGATGTTTAAGTTATATAGTCTACCAAGTGTTAATGTCACCACCATGGATGTTTAAGTTATATAGTCTACCAAGTGTTAATGTCACCACCATGGATGTTTAAGTTATATAGTCTACCAAGTGTTAATGTCACCACCATGGATGTTTAAGTTATATAGTCTACCAAGTGTTAATGTCACCACCATGGATGTTTAAGTTATATATTCTACCAAGTGTTAATGTCACCACCATGGATGTTTAAGTTATATAGTCTACCAAGTGTTAATGTCACCACCATGGATGTTTAAGTTATATAGTCTACCAAGTGTTAATGTCACCACCATGGATGTTTAAGTTATATATTCTACCAAGTGTTAATGTCACCACCATGGATGTTTAAGTTATATATTCTACCAAGTGTTAATGTCACCACCATGGATGTTTAAGTTATATATTCTACCAAGTGTTAATGTCACCACCATGATTGTTTAAGTTATATATTCTACCAAGTGTTAATGTCACCACCATGGATGTTTAAGTTATATATTCTACCAAGTGTTAATGTCACCACCATGGATGTTTAAGTTATATATTCTACCAAGTGTTAATGTCACCACCATGGATGTTTAAGTTATATATTCTACCAAGTGTTAATGTCACCACCATGGATGTTTAAGTTATATAGTCTACCAAGTGTTAATGTCACCACCATGGATGTTTAAGTTATATAGTCTACCAAGTGTTAATGTCACCACCATGGATGTTTAAGTTATATATTCTACCAAGTGTTAATGTCACCACCATGGATGTTTAAGTTATATATTCTACCAAGTATTAATGTCACCACCATGGATGTTTAAGTTATATATTCTACCAAGTGTTAATGTCACCACCATGGATGTTTAAGTTATATATTCTACCAAGTGTTAATGTCACCACCATGGATGTTTAAGTTATATAGTCTACCAAGTGTTAATGTCACCACCATGGATGTTTAAGTTATATAGTCTACCAAGTGTTAATGTCACCACCATGGATGTTTAAGTTATATATTCTACCAAGTGTTAATGTCACCACCATGGATGTTTAAGTTATATAGTCTACCAAGTGTTAATGTCACCACCATGGATGTTTAAGTTATATAGTCTACCAAGTGTTAATGTCACCACCATGGATGTTTAAGTTATATATTCTACCAAGTGTTAATGTCACCACCATGGATGTTTAAGTTATATAGTCTACCAAGTGTTAATGTCACCACCATGGATGTTTAAGTTATATATTCTACCAAGTGTTAATGTCACCACCATGGATGTTTAAGTTATATAGTCTACCAAGTGTTAATGTCACCACCATGGATGTTTAAGTTATATAGTCTACCAAGTGTTAATGTCACCACCATGGATGTTTAAGTTATATATTCTACCAAGTGTTAATGTCACCACCATGGATGTTTAAGTTATATATTCTACCAAGTGTTAATGTCACCACCATGGATGTTTAAGTTATATATTCTACCAAGTGTTAATGTCACCATGATGGATGTTTAAGTTATATATTCTACCAAGTGTTAATGTCACCACCATGGATGTTTAAGTTATATATTCTACCAAGTGTTAATGTCACCACCATGGATGTTTAAGTTATATATTCTACCAAGTGTTAATGTCACCACCATGGATGTTTAAGTTATATATTCTACCAAGTGTTAATGTCACCACCATGGATGTTTAAGTTATATATTCTACCAAGTGTTAATGTCACCACCATGGATGTTTAAGTTATATATTCTACCAAGTGTTAATGTCACCACCATGGATGTTTAAGTTATATATTCTACCAAGTGTTAATGTCACCACCATGGATGTTTAAGTTATATATTCTACCAAGTGTTAATGTCACCACCATGGATGTTTAAGTTATATATTCTACCAAGTGTTAATGTCACCACCATGGATGTTTAAGTTATATATTCTACCAAGTGTTAATGTCACCACCATGGATGTTTAAGTTATATATTCTACCAAGTGTTAATGTCATCACCATGGATGTTTAAGTTATATATTCTACCAAGTGTCAATGTCACCACCATGGATGTTTAAGTTATATAGTCTACCAAGTGTTAATGTCACCACCATGGATGTTTAAGTTATATATTCTACCAAGTGTTAATGTCACCACCATGGATGTTTAAGTTATATAGTCTACCAAGTGTTAATGTCACCACCATGGATGTTTAAGTTATATATTCTACCAAGTGTCAATGTCACCACCATGGATGTTTAAGTTATATAGTCTACCAAGTGTTAATGTCACCACCATGGATGTTTAAGTTATATATTCTACCAAGTGTTAATGTCACCACCATGGATGTTTAAGTTATATATTCTACCAAGTGTTAATGTCACCACCATGGATGTTTAAGGTATATATTCTACCAAGTGTTAATGTCACCACCATGGATGTTTAAGTTATATATTCTACCAAGTGTTAATGTCACCACCATGGATGTTTAAGGTATATATTCTACCAAGTGTTAATGTCACCACCATGGATGTTTAAGTTATATATTCTACCAAGTGTTAATGTCTCCACCATGGATGTTTAAGTTATATATTCTACCAAGTGTTAATGTCACCATGATGGATGTTTAAGTTATATATTCTACCAAGTGTTAATGTCACCACCATGGATGTTTAAGTTATATATTCTACCAAGTGTTAATGTCACCACCATGGATGTTTAAGTTATATAGTCTACCAAGTGTTAATGTCACCACCATGATTGTTTAAGTTATATAGTCTACCAAGTGTTAATGTCACCACCATGGATGTTTAAGTTATATAGTCTACCAAGTGTTAATGTCACCACCATGGATGTTTAAGTTATATATTCTACCAAGTGTTAATGTCACCACCATGGATGTTTAAGTTATATATTCTACCAAGTGTTAATGTCACCACCATGGATGTTTAAGTTATATATTCTACCAAGTGTTAATGTCACCACCATGGATGTTTAAGGTATATATTCTACCAAGTGTTAATGTCACCACCATGGATGTTTAAGTTATATATTCTACCAAGTGTTAATGTCACCACCATGGATGTTTAAGTTATATATTCTACCAAGTGTTAATGTCACCACCATGGATGTTTAAGTTATATATTCTACCAAGTGTTAATGTCACCACCATGGATGTTTAAGTTATATATTCTACCAAGTGTTAATGTCACCACCATGGATGTTTAAGTTATATAGTCTACCAAGTGTTAATGTCACCACCATGATTGTTTAAGTTATATAGTCTACCAAGTGTTAATGTCACCACCATGGATGTTTAAGTTATATAGTCTACCAAGTGTTAATGTCACCACCATGGATGTTTAAGTTATATATTCTACCAAGTGTTAATGTCACCACCATGGATGTTTAAGTTATATATTCTACCAAGTGTTAATGTCACCACCATGGATGTTTAAGTTATATATTCTACCAAGTGTTAATGTCACCACCATGGATGTTTAAGGTATATATTCTACCAAGTGTTAATGTCACCACCATGGATGTTTAAGTTATATATTCTACCAAGTGTTAATGTCACCACCATGGATGTTTAAGTTATATATTCTACCAAGTGTTAATGTCACCACCATGGATGTTTAAGTTATATATTCTACCAAGTATTAATGTCACCACCATGGATGTTTAAGTTATATAGTCTACCAAGTGTTAATGTCACCACCATGGATGTTTAAGTTATATAGTCTACCAAGTGTTAATGTCACCACCATGGATGTTTAAGTTATATAGTCTACCAAGTGTTAATGTCTCCACCATGGATGTTTAAGTTATATATTCTACCAAGTGTCAATGTCACCACCATGGATGTTTAAGTTATATAGTCTACCAAGTGTTAATGTCACCACCATGGATGTTTAAGTTATATATTCTACCAAGTGTTAATGTCTCCACCATGGAGGTTTAAGTTATATAGTCTACCAAGTGTTAATGTCACCACCATGGATGTTTAAGTTATATATTCTACCAAGTGTTAATGTCTCCACCATGGATGTTTAAGTTATATAGCCTACCAAGTGTTAATGTCACCACCATGGATGTTTAAGTTATATATTCTACCAAGTGTTAATGTCACCACCATGGATGTTTAAGTTATATAGTCTACCAAGTGTTAATGTCACCACCATGGATGTTTAAGTTATATATTCTACCAAGTGTTAATGTCACCACCATGGATGTTTAAGTTATATATTCTACCAAGTGTTAATGTCACCACCATGGATGTTTAAGTTATATATTCTACCAAGTGTTAATGTCACCACCATGGATGTTTAAGGTATATATTCTACCAAGTGTTAATGTCACCACCATGGATGTTTAAGTTATATATTCTACCAAGTGTTAATGTCACCACCATGGATGTTTAAGTTATATATTCTACCAAGTGTTAATGTCACCACCATGGATGTTTAAGTTATATATTCTACCAAGTATTAATGTCACCACCATGGATGTTTAAGTTATATAGTCTACCAAGTGTTAATGTCACCACCATGGATGTTTAAGTTATATAGTCTACCAAGTGTTAATGTCACCACCATGGATGTTTAAGTTATATAGTCTACCAAGTGTTAATGTCTCCACCATGGATGTTTAAGTTATATATTCTACCAAGTGTCAATGTCACCACCATGGATGTTTAAGTTATATAGTCTACCAAGTGTTAATGTCACCACCATGGATGTTTAAGTTATATATTCTACCAAGTGTTAATGTCTCCACCATGGAGGTTTAAGTTATATAGTCTACCAAGTGTTAATGTCACCACCATGGATGTTTAAGTTATATATTCTACCAAGTGTTAATGTCTCCACCATGGATGTTTAAGTTATATAGCCTACCAAGTGTTAATGTCACCACCATGGATGTTTAAGTTATATATTCTACCAAGTGTTAATGTCACCACCATGGATGTTTAAGTTATATATTCTACCAAGTGTTAATGTCACCACCATGGATGTTTAAGTTATATATTCTACCAAGTGTTAATGTCTCCACCATGGATGTTTAAGTTATATAGTCTACCAAGTGTTAATGTAACCACCATGGATGTTTAAGTTATATATTCTACCAAGTGTTAATGTCACCACCATGGATGTTTAAGTTATATATTCTACCAAGTGTTAATGTCACCACCATGGATGTTTAAGTTATATAGTCTACCAAGTGTTAATGTCACCACCATGGATGTTTAAGTTATATATTCTACCAAGTGTTAATGTCTCCACCATGGATGTTTAAGTTATATATTCTACCAAGTGTTAATGTCACCACCATGGATGTTTAAGTTATATATTCTACCAAGTGTTAATGTCACCACCATGGATGTGTAAGTTATATATTCTACCAAGTGTTAATGTCACCACCATGGATGTGTAAGTTATATATTCTACCAAGTGTTAATGTCTCCACCATGGATGTTTAAGTTATATAGTCTACCAAGGGTTAATGTCACCACCATGGATGTGTAAGTTATATATTCTACCAAGTGTTAATGTCACCACCATGGATGTGTAAGTTATATATTCTACCAAGTGTTAATGTCACCACCATGGATGTGTAAGTTATATATTCTACCAAGTGTTAATGTCTCCACCATGGATGTTTAAGTTATATAGTCTACCAAGTGTTAATGTCACCACCATGGATGTGTAAGTTATATATTCTACCAAGTGTTAATGTCACCACCATGGATGTGTAAGTTATATATTCTACCAAGTGTTAATGTCTCCACCATGGATGTTTAAGTTATATAGTCTACCAAGTGTTAATGTCACCACCATGGATGTTTAAGTTATATATTCTACCAAGTGTTAATGTCTCCACCATGGATGTTTAAGTTATATATTCTACCAAGTGTTAATGTCACCACCATGGATGTGTAAGTTATATATTCTACCAAGTGTTAATGTCACCACCATGGATGTGTAAGTTATATATTCTACCAAGTGTTAATGTCTCCACCATGGATGTTTAAGTTATATAGTCTACCAAGTGTTAATGTCTCCACCATGGATGTGTAAGTTATATATTCTACCAAGTGTTAATGTCACCACCATGGATGTTTAAGTTATATATTCTACCAAGTGTTAATGTCACCACCATGGATGTGTAAGTTATATATTCTACCAAGTGTTAATGTCACCACCATGGATGTGTAAGTTATATATTCTACCAAGTGTTAATGTCTCCACCATGGATGTGTAAGTTATATATTCTACCAAGTGTTAATGTCTCCACCATGGATGTGTAAGTTATATATTCTACCAAGTGTTAATGTCTCCACCATGGATGTGTAAGTTATATATTCTACCAAGTGTTAATGTCACCACCATGGATGTGTAAGTTATATATTCTACCAAGTGTTAATGTCTCCACCATGGATGTGTAAGTTATATATTCTACCAAGTGTTAATGTCTCCACCATGGATGTGTAAGTTATATATTCTACCAAGTGTTAATGTCACCACCATGGATGTTTAAGTTATATATTCTACCAAGTGTTAATGTCACCACCATGGATGTTTAAGTTATATATTCTACCAAGTGTTAATGTCTCCACCATGGATGTTTAAGTTATATATTCTACCAAGTGTTAATGTCACCACCATGGATGTTTAAGTTATATATTCTACCAAGTGTTAATGTCACCACCATGGATGTAGAAGTTATATATTCTACCAAGTGTTAATGTCTCCACCATGGATGTGTAAGTTATATATTCTACCAAGTGTTAATGTCTCCACCATGGATGTGTAAGTTATATATTCTACCAAGTGTTAATGTCTCCACCATGGATGTGTAAGTTATATATTCTACCAAGTGTTAATGTCACCACCATGGATGTTTAAGTTATATATTCTACCAAGTGTTAATGTCTCCACCATGGATGTGTAAGTTATATATTCTACCAAGTGTTAATGTCACCACCATGGATGTGTAAGTTATATATTCTACCAAGTGTTAATGTCTCCACCATGGATGTGTAAGTTATATATTCTACCAAGTGTTAATGTCTCCACCATGGATGTGTAAGTTATATATTCTACCAAGTGTTAATGTCACCACCATGGATGTTTAAGTTATATATTCTACCAAGTGTTAATGTCACCACCATGGATGTTTAAGTTATATAGTCTACCAAGTGTTAATGTCACCACCATGGATGTTTAAGTTATATATTCTACCAAGTGTTAATGTCACCACCATGGATGTTTAAGTTATATATTCTACCAAGTGTTAATGTCTCCACCATGGATGTTTAAGTTATATATTCTACCAAGTGTTAATGTCACCACCATGGATGTGTAAGTTATATATTCTACCAAGTGTTAATGTCACCACCATGGATGTGTAAGTTATATATTCTACCAAGTGTTAATGTCACCACCATGGATGTGTAAGTTATATATTCTACCAAGTGTTAATGTCTCCACCATGGATGTTTAAGTTATATAGTCTACCAAGTGTTAATGTCACCACCATGGATGTGTAAGTTATATATTCTACCAAGTGTTAATGTCACCACCATGGATGTGTAAGTTATATATTCTACCAAGTGTTAATGTCTCCACCATGGATGTTTAAGTTATATAGTCTACCAAGTGTTAATGTCACCACCATGGATGTTTAAGTTATATATTCTACCAAGTGTTAATGTCTCCACCATGGATGTTTAAGTTATATATTCTACCAAGTGTTAATGTCACCACCATGGATGTGTAAGTTATATATTCTACCAAGTGTTAATGTCACCACCATGGATGTGTAAGTTATATATTCTACCAAGTGTTAATGTCTCCACCATGGATGTTTAAGTTATATAGTCTACCAAGTGTTAATGTCTCCACCATGGATGTGTAAGTTATATATTCTACCAAGTGTTAATGTCACCACCATGGATGTTTAAGTTATATATTCTACCAAGTGTTAATGTCACCACCATGGATGTGTAAGTTATATATTCTACCAAGTGTTAATGTCACCACCATGGATGTGTAAGTTATATATTCTACCAAGTGTTAATGTCTCCACCATGGATGTGTAAGTTATATATTCTACCAAGTGTTAATGTCTCCACCATGGATGTGTAAGTTATATATTCTACCAAGTGTTAATGTCTCCACCATGGATGTGTAAGTTATATATTCTACCAAGTGTTAATGTCACCACCATGGATGTGTAAGTTATATATTCTACCAAGTGTTAATGTCTCCACCATGGATGTGTAAGTTATATATTCTACCAAGTGTTAATGTCTCCACCATGGATGTGTAAGTTATATATTCTACCAAGTGTTAATGTCACCACCATGGATGTTTAAGTTATATATTCTACCAAGTGTTAATGTCACCACCATGGATGTGTAAGTTATATATTCTACCAAGTGTTAATGTCACCACCATGGATGTGTAAGTTATATATTCTACCAAGTGTTAATGTCTCCACCATGGATGTTTAAGTTATATAGTCTACCAAGGGTTAATGTCACCACCATGGATGTGTAAGTTATATATTCTACCAAGTGTTAATGTCACCACCATGGATGTGTAAGTTATATATTCTACCAAGTGTTAATGTCACCACCATGGATGTGTAAGTTATATATTCTACCAAGTGTTAATGTCTCCACCATGGATGTTTAAGTTATATAGTCTACCAAGTGTTAATGTCACCACCATGGATGTGTAAGTTATATATTCTACCAAGTGTTAATGTCACCACCATGGATGTGTAAGTTATATATTCTACCAAGTGTTAATGTCTCCACCATGGATGTTTAAGTTATATAGTCTACCAAGTGTTAATGTCACCACCATGGATGTTTAAGTTATATATTCTACCAAGTGTTAATGTCTCCACCATGGATGTTTAAGTTATATATTCTACCAAGTGTTAATGTCACCACCATGGATGTGTAAGTTATATATTCTACCAAGTGTTAATGTCACCACCATGGATGTGTAAGTTATATATTCTACCAAGTGTTAATGTCTCCACCATGGATGTTTAAGTTATATAGTCTACCAAGTGTTAATGTCTCCACCATGGATGTGTAAGTTATATATTCTACCAAGTGTTAATGTCACCACCATGGATGTTTAAGTTATATATTCTACCAAGTGTTAATGTCACCACCATGGATGTGTAAGTTATATATTCTACCAAGTGTTAATGTCACCACCATGGATGTGTAAGTTATATATTCTACCAAGTGTTAATGTCTCCACCATGGATGTGTAAGTTATATATTCTACCAAGTGTTAATGTCTCCACCATGGATGTGTAAGTTATATATTCTACCAAGTGTTAATGTCTCCACCATGGATGTGTAAGTTATATATTCTACCAAGTGTTAATGTCACCACCATGGATGTGTAAGTTATATATTCTACCAAGTGTTAATGTCTCCACCATGGATGTGTAAGTTATATATTCTACCAAGTGTTAATGTCTCCACCATGGATGTGTAAGTTATATATTCTACCAAGTGTTAATGTCACCACCATGGATGTTTAAGTTATATATTCTACCAAGTGTTAATGTCACCACCATGGATGTTTAAGTTATATATTCTACCAAGTGTTAATGTCTCCACCATGGATGTTTAAGTTATATATTCTACCAAGTGTTAATGTCACCACCATGGATGTTTAAGTTATATATTCTACCAAGTGTTAATGTCACCACCATGGATGTAGAAGTTATATATTCTACCAAGTGTTAATGTCTCCACCATGGATGTGTAAGTTATATATTCTACCAAGTGTTAATGTCTCCACCATGGATGTGTAAGTTATATATTCTACCAAGTGTTAATGTCTCCACCATGGATGTGTAAGTTATATATTCTACCAAGTGTTAATGTCACCACCATGGATGTTTAAGTTATATATTCTACCAAGTGTTAATGTCTCCACCATGGATGTGTAAGTTATATATTCTACCAAGTGTTAATGTCACCACCATGGATGTGTAAGTTATATATTCTACCAAGTGTTAATGTCTCCACCATGGATGTGTAAGTTATATATTCTACCAAGTGTTAATGTCTCCACCATGGATGTGTAAGTTATATATTCTACCAAGTGTTAATGTCACCACCATGGATGTTTAAGTTATATATTCTACCAAGTGTTAATGTCACCACCATGGATGTTTAAGTTATATAGTCTACCAAGTGTTAATGTCACCACCATGGATGTTTAAGTTATATATTCTACCAAGTGTTAATGTCACCACCATGGATGTTTAAGTTATATATTCTACCAAGTGTTAATGTCTCCACCATGGATGTTTAAGTTATATATTCTACCAAGTGTTAATGTCACCACCATGGATGTGTAAGTTATATATTCTACCAAGTGTTAATGTCACCACCATGGATGTGTAAGTTATATATTCTACCAAGTGTTAATGTCACCACCATGGATGTGTAAGTTATATAGTCTACCAAGTGTTAATGTCACCACCATGGATGTTTAAGTTATATAGTCTACCAAGTGTTAATGTCACCACCATGGATGTTTAAGTTATATATTCTACCAAGTGTTAATGTCACCACCATGGATGTTTAAGTTATATATTCTACCAAGTGTTAATGTCACCACCATGGATGTTTAAGTTATATATTCTACCAAGTGTTAATGTCACCACCATGGATGTGTAAGTTATATATTCTACCAAGTGTTAATGTCTCCACCATGGATGTGTAAGTTATATATTCTACCAAGTGTTAATGTCACCACCATGGATGTTTAAGTTATATATTCTACCAAGTGTTAATGTCACCACCATGGATGTGTAAGTTATATATTCTACCAAGTGTTAATGTCACCACCATGGATGTGTAAGTTATATATTCTACCAAGTGTTAATGTCTCCACCATGGATGTTTAAGTTATATAGTCTACCAAGGGTTAATGTCACCACCATGGATGTGTAAGTTATATATTCTACCAAGTGTTAATGTCACCACCATGGATGTGTAAGTTATATATTCTACCAAGTGTTAATGTCACCACCATGGATGTGTAAGTTATATATTCTACCAAGTGTTAATGTCTCCACCATGGATGTTTAAGTTATATAGTCTACCAAGTGTTAATGTCACCACCATGGATGTGTAAGTTATATATTCTACCAAGTGTTAATGTCACCACCATGGATGTGTAAGTTATATATTCTACCAAGTGTTAATGTCTCCACCATGGATGTTTAAGTTATATAGTCTACCAAGTGTTAATGTCACCACCATGGATGTTTAAGTTATATATTCTACCAAGTGTTAATGTCTCCACCATGGATGTTTAAGTTATATATTCTACCAAGTGTTAATGTCACCACCATGGATGTGTAAGTTATATATTCTACCAAGTGTTAATGTCACCACCATGGATGTGTAAGTTATATATTCTACCAAGTGTTAATGTCTCCACCATGGATGTTTAAGTTATATAGTCTACCAAGTGTTAATGTCTCCACCATGGATGTGTAAGTTATATATTCTACCAAGTGTTAATGTCACCACCATGGATGTTTAAGTTATATATTCTACCAAGTGTTAATGTCACCACCATGGATGTGTAAGTTATATATTCTACCAAGTGTTAATGTCACCACCATGGATGTGTAAGTTATATATTCTACCAAGTGTTAATGTCTCCACCATGGATGTGTAAGTTATATATTCTACCAAGTGTTAATGTCTCCACCATGGATGTGTAAGTTATATATTCTACCAAGTGTTAATGTCTCCACCATGGATGTGTAAGTTATATATTCTACCAAGTGTTAATGTCACCACCATGGATGTGTAAGTTATATATTCTACCAAGTGTTAATGTCTCCACCATGGATGTGTAAGTTATATATTCTACCAAGTGTTAATGTCTCCACCATGGATGTGTAAGTTATATATTCTACCAAGTGTTAATGTCACCACCATGGATGTTTAAGTTATATATTCTACCAAGTGTTAATGTCACCACCATGGATGTTTAAGTTATATATTCTACCAAGTGTTAATGTCTCCACCATGGATGTTTAAGTTATATATTCTACCAAGTGTTAATGTCACCACCATGGATGTTTAAGTTATATATTCTACCAAGTGTTAATGTCACCACCATGGATGTAGAAGTTATATATTCTACCAAGTGTTAATGTCTCCACCATGGATGTGTAAGTTATATATTCTACCAA
Organism: Salvelinus alpinus; assembly: GCF_045679555.1. Taxonomy (NCBI): domain Eukaryota; kingdom Metazoa; phylum Chordata; class Actinopteri; order Salmoniformes; family Salmonidae; genus Salvelinus; species Salvelinus alpinus. The sequence continues at coordinate 85,756,179 of NC_092091.1, read as the reverse complement.
GTGTTAATGTCTCCACCATGGATGTGTAAGTTATATATTCTACCAAGTGTTAATGTCTCCACCATGGATGTGTAAGTTATATATTCTACCAAGTGTTAATGTCACCACCATGGATGTTTAAGTTATATATTCTACCAAGTGTTAATGTCTCCACCATGGATGTGTAAGTTATATATTCTACCAAGTGTTAATGTCACCACCATGGATGTGTAAGTTATATATTCTACCAAGTGTTAATGTCTCCACCATGGATGTGTAAGTTATATATTCTACCAAGTGTTAATGTCTCCACCATGGATGTGTAAGTTATATATTCTACCAAGTGTTAATGTCACCACCATGGATGTTTAAGTTATATATTCTACCAAGTGTTAATGTCACCACCATGGATGTTTAAGTTATATAGTCTACCAAGTGTTAATGTCACCACCATGGATGTTTAAGTTATATATTCTACCAAGTGTTAATGTCACCACCATGGATGTTTAAGTTATATATTCTACCAAGTGTTAATGTCTCCACCATGGATGTTTAAGTTATATATTCTACCAAGTGTTAATGTCACCACCATGGATGTGTAAGTTATATATTCTACCAAGTGTTAATGTCACCACCATGGATGTGTAAGTTATATATTCTACCAAGTGTTAATGTCACCACCATGGATGTGTAAGTTATATAGTCTACCAAGTGTTAATGTCACCACCATGGATGTTTAAGTTATATAGTCTACCAAGTGTTAATGTCACCACCATGGATGTTTAAGTTATATATTCTACCAAGTGTTAATGTCACCACCATGGATGTTTAAGTTATATATTCTACCAAGTGTTAATGTCACCACCATGGATGTTTAAGTTATATATTCTACCAAGTGTTAATGTCACCACCATGGATGTGTAAGTTATATATTCTACCAAGTGTTAATGTCTCCACCATGGATGTGTAAGTTATATATTCTACCAAGTGTTAATGTCACCACCATGGATGTTTAAGTTATATATTCTACCAAGTGTTAATGTCACCACCATGGATGTTTAAGTTATATATTCTACCAAGTGTTAATGTCACCACCATGGATGTGTAAGTTATATATTCTACCAAGTGTTAATGTCACCACCATGGATGTTTAAGTTATATATTCTACCAAGTGTTAATGTCTCCACCATGGATGTGTAAGTTATATATTCTACCAAGTGTTAATGTCACCACCATGGATGTTTAAGTTATATATTCTACCAAGTGTTAATGTCACCACCATGGATGTTTAAGTTATATATTCTACCAAGTGTTAATGTCACCACCATGGATGTTTAAGTTATATATTCTACCAAGTGTTAATGTCACCACCATGGATGTGTAAGTTATATATTCTACCAAGTGTTAATGTCTCCACCATGGATGTGTAAGTTATATATTCTACCAAGTGTTAATGTCACCACCATGGATGTTTAAGTTATATATTCTACCAAGTGTTAATGTCACCACCATGGATGTTTAAGTTATATATTCTACCAAGTGTTAATGTCACCACCATGGATGTGTAAGTTATATATTCTACCAAGTGTTAATGTCACCACCATGGATGTTTAAGTTATATATTCTACCAAGTGTTAATGTCTCCACCATGGATGTGTAAGTTATATATTCTACCAAGTGTTAATGTCACCACCATGGATGTTTAAGTTATATATTCTACCAAGTGTTAATGTCACCACCATGGATGTGTAAGTTATATATTCTACCAAGTGTTAATGTCACCACCATGGATGTTTAAGTTATATATTCTACCAAGTGTTAATGTCACCACCATGGATGTGTAAGTTATATATTCTACCAAGTGTTAATGTCACCACCATGGATGTGTAAGTTATATATTCTACCAAGTGTTAATGTCTCCACCATGGATGTTTAAGTTATATAGTCTACCAAGGGTTAATGTCACCACCATGGATGTGTAAGTTATATATTCTACCAAGTGTTAATGTCACCACCATGGATGTGTAAGTTATATATTCTACCAAGTGTTAATGTCACCACCATGGATGTGTAAGTTATATATTCTACCAAGTGTTAATGTCTCCACCATGGATGTTTAAGTTATATAGTCTACCAAGTGTTAATGTCACCACCATGGATGTGTAAGTTATATATTCTACCAAGTGTTAATGTCACCACCATGGATGTGTAAGTTATATATTCTACCAAGTGTTAATGTCTCCACCATGGATGTTTAAGTTATATAGTCTACCAAGTGTTAATGTCACCACCATGGATGTTTAAGTTATATATTCTACCAAGTGTTAATGTCTCCACCATGGATGTTTAAGTTATATATTCTACCAAGTGTTAATGTCACCACCATGGATGTGTAAGTTATATATTCTACCAAGTGTTAATGTCACCACCATGGATGTGTAAGTTATATATTCTACCAAGTGTTAATGTCTCCACCATGGATGTTTAAGTTATATAGTCTACCAAGTGTTAATGTCTCCACCATGGATGTGTAAGTTATATATTCTACCAAGTGTTAATGTCACCACCATGGATGTTTAAGTTATATATTCTACCAAGTGTTAATGTCACCACCATGGATGTGTAAGTTATATATTCTACCAAGTGTTAATGTCACCACCATGGATGTGTAAGTTATATATTCTACCAAGTGTTAATGTCTCCACCATGGATGTGTAAGTTATATATTCTACCAAGTGTTAATGTCTCCACCATGGATGTGTAAGTTATATATTCTACCAAGTGTTAATGTCTCCACCATGGATGTGTAAGTTATATATTCTACCAAGTGTTAATGTCACCACCATGGATGTGTAAGTTATATATTCTACCAAGTGTTAATGTCTCCACCATGGATGTGTAAGTTATATATTCTACCAAGTGTTAATGTCTCCACCATGGATGTGTAAGTTATATATTCTACCAAGTGTTAATGTCACCACCATGGATGTTTAAGTTATATATTCTACCAAGTGTTAATGTCACCACCATGGATGTTTAAGTTATATATTCTACCAAGTGTTAATGTCTCCACCATGGATGTTTAAGTTATATATTCTACCAAGTGTTAATGTCACCACCATGGATGTTTAAGTTATATATTCTACCAAGTGTTAATGTCACCACCATGGATGTAGAAGTTATATATTCTACCAAGTGTTAATGTCTCCACCATGGATGTGTAAGTTATATATTCTACCAAGTGTTAATGTCTCCACCATGGATGTGTAAGTTATATATTCTACCAAGTGTTAATGTCTCCACCATGGATGTGTAAGTTATATATTCTACCAAGTGTTAATGTCACCACCATGGATGTTTAAGTTATATATTCTACCAAGTGTTAATGTCTCCACCATGGATGTGTAAGTTATATATTCTACCAAGTGTTAATGTCACCACCATGGATGTGTAAGTTATATATTCTACCAAGTGTTAATGTCTCCACCATGGATGTGTAAGTTATATATTCTACCAAGTGTTAATGTCTCCACCATGGATGTGTAAGTTATATATTCTACCAAGTGTTAATGTCACCACCATGGATGTTTAAGTTATATATTCTACCAAGTGTTAATGTCACCACCATGGATGTTTAAGTTATATAGTCTACCAAGTGTTAATGTCACCACCATGGATGTTTAAGTTATATATTCTACCAAGTGTTAATGTCTCCACCATGGATGTTTAAGTTATATATTCTACCAAGTGTTAATGTCACCACCATGGATGTTTAAGTTATATATTCTACCAAGTGTTAATGTCACCACCATGGATGTAGAAGTTATATATTCTACCAAGTGTTAATGTCTCCACCATGGATGTGTAAGTTATATATTCTACCAAGTGTTAATGTCTCCACCATGGATGTGTAAGTTATATATTCTACCAAGTGTTAATGTCTCCACCATGGATGTGTAAGTTATATATTCTACCAAGTGTTAATGTCACCACCATGGATGTTTAAGTTATATATTCTACCAAGTGTTAATGTCTCCACCATGGATGTGTAAGTTATATATTCTACCAAGTGTTAATGTCACCACCATGGATGTGTAAGTTATATATTCTACCAAGTGTTAATGTCTCCACCATGGATGTGTAAGTTATATATTCTACCAAGTGTTAATGTCTCCACCATGGATGTGTAAGTTATATATTCTACCAAGTGTTAATGTCACCACCATGGATGTTTAAGTTATATATTCTACCAAGTGTTAATGTCACCACCATGGATGTTTAAGTTATATAGTCTACCAAGTGTTAATGTCACCACCATGGATGTTTAAGTTATATATTCTACCAAGTGTTAATGTCACCACCATGGATGTTTAAGTTATATATTCTACCAAGTGTTAATGTCTCCACCATGGATGTTTAAGTTATATATTCTACCAAGTGTTAATGTCACCACCATGGATGTGTAAGTTATATATTCTACCAAGTGTTAATGTCACCACCATGGATGTGTAAGTTATATATTCTACCAAGTGTTAATGTCACCACCATGGATGTGTAAGTTATATAGTCTACCAAGTGTTAATGTCACCACCATGGATGTTTAAGTTATATAGTCTACCAAGTGTTAATGTCACCACCATGGATGTTTAAGTTATATATTCTACCAAGTGTTAATGTCACCACCATGGATGTTTAAGTTATATATTCTACCAAGTGTTAATGTCACCACCATGGATGTTTAAGTTATATATTCTACCAAGTGTTAATGTCACCACCATGGATGTGTAAGTTATATATTCTACCAAGTGTTAATGTCTCCACCATGGATGTGTAAGTTATATATTCTACCAAGTGTTAATGTCACCACCATGGATGTTTAAGTTATATATTCTACCAAGTGTTAATGTCACCACCATGGATGTTTAAGTTATATATTCTACCAAGTGTTAATGTCACCACCATGGATGTGTAAGTTATATATTCTACCAAGTGTTAATGTCACCACCATGGATGTTTAAGTTATATATTCTACCAAGTGTTAATGTCACCACCATGGATGTGTAAGTTATATATTCTACCAAGTGTTAATGTCACCACCATGGATGTTTAAGTTATATATTCTACCAAGTGTTAATGTCACCACCATGGATGTGTAAGTTATATATTCTACCAAGTGTTAATGTCACCACCATGGATGTTTAAGTTATATATTCTACCAAGTGTTAATTTCTATCCTACTGTGATACAGTCCAGCCTGACCCTGACATTTTTTTTATTTATTATTTATTTCACCTTTATTACCTTTATTTAACCAGGTTGAGAACAAGTTCTCATTTACAACTGCGACCTGGCCAAGATAAAGCATAGCAGTGTGAACAGACAACAACACAGAGTTACACATGGAGTAAACAATAAACAAGTCAATAACATGGTAGAAAAAAAGAGAATCTATATACAATGTGTGCAAAAGGCATGAGGAGGTAGGCAATAAATCAGATAATTACAATTTAGCAGATTAACACTGGAGTGGTAAATCATCAGATGATCATGTGCAAGTAGAGATACTGGTGTGCAAAAAAAGCAGAAAAGGAAATAAAAGCAGTATGGGGGGGGTGAGGTAGGTAAATTGGGTGGGTAGTTTACAGATGGACTATGTACAGCTGCAGCGATCGGTTAGCTGCTCGGATAGCAGATTTTTAAAGTTGTTGAGGGAGATAAAAGTCTCCAACTTCAGAGATTTTTGCAATTCGTTCCAGTCGCAGGCAGCAGAGAACTGGAAGGAAAGGCGTCCAAATGAGGTTTTGGCTTTAGAGATGATCAGTGAGATACACCTGCTAGAGCGCGTGCTACGGGTGGGTGTAGCCATCGTGACCAGTGAACTGAGATAAGGCGGCACTTTACCTAGCATAGCCTTGTAGATGACCTGGAGCAAGGGGGTCTGACGGCGAACATGTAGCGAGGGCCAGCCGACATATAGCATCAGGCCTGTTAAGTTGACTTGGGTAACAGACCTCTAGCTTCTACACCACATCCCCCCTTCTCCTGCTCTAACATGAGACCTCATCAGTACTCATTTTGGGTGCTGGTACTGTTTATATTGAGGTGCTGGAACATTAAGCCAATATTCTATAAGAGATGAACTCAAGCAGTAGAAAGTTAGAGGTGCTATTATAGGACACACTATGTGTAACGTTGCTGCTCTGTCAGCAGTTTCCTGTGGAGTTTTTCTAATGTCAGTGTTTCCTGTAGGTAGGTGGGTTTAACTGATCTTATCTGATTAAAAGTTTGTCATCATAGAAGTCAGGAAGTAATGAGATAGAAGTCATATAGCCGAGCAGAATGTCTCACTCTTCAGTCCTCTCTTCATGACAGTAGACTTGTTTCGCTTAGTGGAGCCCCAGTTAGAGACAGATATGATACCTGCAGTGGTACTGATGACCCTGTTGTGGAGCACAGGTAGGAGGCTGTTATATTGATATACACTTGTGACAGTTACTGAGATATTTTTTGATATTGTAAGATATATCATAATTTGCAGGGCTAGTAAAATAACATGCAACTGGAAGCAGACAGTAAAAATGTGTCTCAAAGCAGGACAATGATGTGATCACCTGTAAATGTACTTTACTGTAGCCTAACTGTCCATCTGGGGACAGGCACTAATGTCAGTTAAGTTGTGATGGTGTCATGCATCTGACTGTTGTATATTCAGTGTGTCAATGATTGATTGTATCTGTCCCTATGTAAATGAGTGAGAGTATATTTAATATTTAATATTGGTCTAATGTTAGAGCAGGAGAAGGGGGGGGGGGGGGTGTCGATGCCAGAGGTCTGTGACCTGAGTCAAGCTCAACAGGCCTGATGCTACATGTCAGGAAGAGAAAGAGAACGAGAGAGTGAAAGGAGGGGGTGGTGAGGGCAGAGGAGAGAGAGAGGAGGGGAGGGGACAGAGCATAGCTGAGGGAAGTAGGGGGTGGGGAGGGCAGAGGAGAGAGAGGAGGGGAGGGGACAGAGCATAGCTGAGGGAAGTAGGGGGTGGGGAGGGCAGAGGAGAGAGAGGAGGGAAGGGGACAGAGCATAGCTGAGGGAAGTAGGCGTGATCCTGAAAAATACAAAAATGTTTTTTTTTACTTTTTTGGAAAACCATTTCCCCCCCCTGCCCTTCTGGCAGCTCTATGGGCCTTGCACAGCTGGTGAGCAACCAGCCCCTGATTACTCACCAACTCCCAGTCAGCCACAATTAGTCCTGGCCGGAGAGCCCGTCGAGACCTGGCACGTCCAGCAGATGGAGCAATCGGCTCGTGATGTATACTCTGTCTGTCACCAGGCCTCGACGAGTCTCCCCCTGGTGGCTGACCTGCTGTACGCCACACCCACTAGTAGTCCAGTACTGTATCAGTGGTTTGATATAGCCTTCTGTAGCGAGCCCAACATTAACTTCTTACCTATAGGTCTACATCATCATCCTCTGTCTGCATCCTAATCCCTACCTGTAGTCTACCTACCTCTGGTATAATGCATTTCCACCTCTCACTCCATCAGTGTTGCTCTGTCTGCATCCTAATCCCTACCTGTAGTCTACCTACCTCTGGTATAATGCATTTCCACCTCTCACTCCATCAGTGTTACTCTGTCTGCATCCTAATCCCTACCTGTAGTCTACCTACCTCTGGTATAATGCATTTCCACCTCTCACTCCATCAGTGTTGCTCTGTCTGCATCCTAATCCCTACCTGTAGTCTACCTACCTCTGGTATAATGCATTTCCACCTCTCACTCCATCAGTGTTGCTCTGTCTGCATCCTAATCCCTACCTGTAGTCTACCTACCTCTGGTATAATGCATTTCCACCTCTCACTCCATCAGTGTTGCTTGTCCATCTTCCTGAATTAAAAGATGAACAGATCAATATTGCTGCATAAGGTCATTAAATATTGCTAAGTTATTTATCTATAGTGTGGATGTAGGGCTGTTTTTAGTATATAATGAGCACCCAGATGCTGCGTAGGCAACACAATAATATCAGACAGACAAACTGGCCCGTGCTGCCTTCGTGTTGACTACTATGTTGCAATATGAATATTCTCAGAGTTGTCTTGTTGATACTAAATGTTTCAGTTTCTCCTAGACACCTCGTTCATTTATACAATGTTTCAATATTATCAGAGCCACCTTGTTGATGCAATGCTTCAGTATTCACAGAACGTTTCCTTTCGCTGGTGAATAATGCAGACAGGCAAATACAAAATGAGCTGGGTGCAGACATCATAAGGAACATCTCTGAATGCAGAGCAACACTTTTGTTGGGAAGCACATGAGACAATGACACTGTCATAGTACACAATACGAACCGCTCCACAAGGGTGACTTCATATACATTATAGCAGGGGGTCGGCAACGTTTTTCATTAGGGCAAATTTACAATTGATCCTACAATTTCTAAAGATCTGCGTGACTGTAATTATTTCCATATAAGTATTTTATGCTACTCAACTGTGCCCAAAAAATGTTTAACTGCCCGCAACCTGAATATTTGTAGCTGGCTACTGGACAGAAACGTTGTTCATTCAACCACAGGCCACGGAGCCCCACTATGTATTGCCTTCCTGTATGGAGGCGCTGTCCAATCAGCGGTGCAGGTTAAGGTAAAGGTTAAATATTGTATTGTTTTTGTTCATTTCTGAGTGATGTTCTATCGATTCCCTGCGTCATTTCATGTTTTCATGTGTATCTGAGTTATTTGCCTTCAAGCAGGCAGAAATATGTCCGGTATGACGTAGCACCGTGATAAAGTCTCTCACTACACTGGAAGTTAATAGGAATATGACTTTTAGATCGCCAAAACGTTATTCATACACGTCAGATTTCAATAATGGACGATATAACTCGGGAGGTCTTCTCTTGAATGAGCCATTGATCATATTTCTGTGATGTTCCTGCCTTTGGAAATTGGTTATTTAACGGAGGGTCTAATACGTTTCTCCTATTTGTCTGCCTCTTTAGTCCAGGATGCATTGCGTGGTGCCTTTGCCAGTGTAACGGATGTGAAAGACGCCGTAAAGTTATACTGTTACATTGATGCTGTTGACCCGGATCACTGGTTGCTGCGGAAAAAGGAGGAGGTTGAAAGGGGGGTGTGTGTAACGGATGTGAAATGGCTAGCTAGTTAGCGGGTACGCGCTACTAGCATTTCAATCAGTTACGTCACTTGCTCTGAAACCTAGATGTAGTGTTGCCCCTTGCTCTGCGAGGGCCGCGGCTTTTGTGGAGCGATGGGTAACGACGCTTCGTGGGTGACAGTTGTTGATGTGTGCAGAGGGTCCCTGGTTCGCGCCCCTATCGGGGCGAGGGGACGCCGTAAAGTTATACTACATTTTTACATCTTATCCAGAGCGACTTACAGTAGAGTGCATACATTTTTATTACATTTTTACATACTGAGACAAGGATATCCCTACCGCCAAACCCTCCCTACCGGCCAAACCCTCCCTAACCCGGACGACGCTATGCCAATTGTGCGTCGCCCCACGGATCTCCCGGTTGCGGCCGGCTGCGACAGAGCCTGGGCGCGAACCCAGCCCAGCCTGGGCGCGAACCCAGAGACTCTGGTGGCGCAGCTAGCACTGCGATGCAGTGCCCTAGACCACTGCGCCACCCGGGAGACCCCGTTACACTGTTACACCAGAGACATTATAGAAAGGAGAAAGGAATCCAATTTAATGGTACAATGTATAACGCCCTTCCCAGCAGACTGTTGACCAATCACGTTCAAGTTGTCATGCTGCGTCACGCGGTTGTTAAGATAATCGTCACGCAATCCCTTCTCATAGTCAGTGTACTTTATGTCGAGAAATGTGCCTATTTTCTTCGAAAGTATGTAATGCCACGATTCCAAAGCTATACGATATTACAGATAGCAAGTTAATTACCTCACATCTCGGAAAAGATTAGTAATGTTGTACTTCTTGTTGACTAAATTCGTGTAAATGTTAGGTTTTTGAGCTAGCGCCCAGTAAACTCCCATTCACTCCGTGAAGGAGAGCGATCCCTGTCCCAGAACCGCCCAGAATGCACCGCGTGGGCCAATGACGTAGCATCGTCATGGTTTCCCATCTCCTCAAAAGTATATCTGCGTTGTGATTTAAACTCCACTCTGTGAGACATCGATCTGCAGGTTGAATATGGTGAGATTTGAGACTCCTAAATTGATAGTGCAGTTTGTTTAGGTGAGATCATTACATTGTGGATTTTGTACTCGATTTGAGCTGCAACAGATTTCCTCAACGATTTTCCATATTTCTACCAACCTTATTATAACGCAGAAAGGAAAGATCTGTTAACAAAAATGATTGTTCTCACACATTAGTGTTATTTTACACAGTAAATTAAAAACAATGAGTGGTTGCGGGTGGATTTTTCCTTTAATGTGTAGATTTTCCTTTTGTATTTCATAATTTTCTTCATTCTTTGCTTGAGTCTGTTTGTCGTTATGCGTCCTTGTCGATTGAAGGCCTAAGTAATTCCTTTGATGTCTGCCTTTTTATATTTTTACATATAAAAAAAATTACATTCCCAGTCAGCTGTTTTATGCTCTGGTGTCTTTCACATTGATGTGGATATTTGAAGTCAGCCGTTGAAGCTTGTAAATTCAGCAACAAAAAAAAGAGGTCCCTTTTTCAGGACCCTGTCTTTCAATGATCATTTGTAAAAATCCAAATAACTTCACAGATCTTCATTGTAAAGGGTTTAAACACTGTTTCCCATGCTTGTTCAGTGAAACATAAACAATTAATGAACAAGCACCTATGGAACGGTCGGAAAGTAGAGGGAGAGAAGGGGAGAAGAGAGGGGGAGAAGAGGAAAAGTGAGGGGGGAGATGGGAGGGAGAAGAGGAGAGGGGTGAAGAGAAGAGTCGAATGGGGAGAAGAAGTGAAGAAAGGGGCAGAAGAGGAGAGGAGGAGAAGAGAGGGGGGGAAGGGGGGAGAAGCGGAGAAGAGAGGGGAAGAAGAGGAGGAGAGGGGGGAAGAAGAGTGGAGGAGAAGGGGAGAGGGGGAGAAGAGGGGGGAGAGGGGAGAAGAGGAGGGAGGGAGAGAAGGGGAGAAGAGAGGGGGAGAAGGGAGGGGTGACGAGAAGAGTAGAATGGGGAGAAGAAGAGAAGAAAGGGTCAGAAGAGGAGAAGAGAAGGTGAGAGGAGAGGGGGAGAAGAGGAGAGTAGAAGGTGAAGAGGAGAGAGTGGAAAGAGGAGAAGAGAGGGGGAGAAGAGGAGAAGAGAGGGGGAGAAGGGGGGAGACGAGACAGGGAGAAGTGGAGAAGAACGGGGGAGGAGAGGAGAGGGGGGAAGAAGAGGGGAGGAGAGGAGAAGGGAAGAGGAGAGGGGGAGAAGAGGAGAAGAGAGAGAAGAGGAGCTAGCCCAACCCCGGCCAACAGCTCCGCACCCCCCGCAGCTACTTGCCCAAGCCTCCCCAGCTTCTCCTTCACCCAAATCCAGATAGCAGATGTTCTGAAAGAGCTGCAAAACCTTGACCCGTACAAATCAGCTGGGCTAGTCAATCTGGACCCTCTCTTTCTTTAATTATCCGTCGCCATTGTTGCAACCCCTATTACCAGCCTGTTCAACCTCTCTTTCGTTTCGTCCGAGATCCCTAAAGATTGGAGGGCTGCCGCGGTCATCCCCCTCTTCAAAGGGGGTGACACTCTAGACCCAAACTGTTACAGACCTATATCCATCCTGCCCTGCCTATCTAAAGTCTTCGAAAGCCAAGTTATTAAACAGATCACTGACCATTTCGCATCCCACCGTACCCGCTGTGCAGTTCGGTTTTCGAGCTGGTCAGGGTTACACCTCAGCCACGCTCAAGGTCCTAAATGATATCATAACTGCCATCGATACAATACAGTACTGTGCAGCCGTCTTCATCGACCTGGCCAAGGCTTTCGACTCTGTCAATCACTGTATTTTTATCGGCAGACTCAACAGCCTTGGTTTCTCTAATGACTGCCTCGCCTGGTTCACTAATACTTCTCAGACAGAGTTCAGTGTGTCAAATCGGAGGGCCTGTTGTCCGGACCTCTGGCAGTCTCTATGGGGGTTCCACATGGTTAAATTCTCGAGCCGACTCTTTTCTCTGTATATATCAACGATGTCGCTCTTGCTGCTGGTGATTCCCTGATCCACCTCTACGCAGACGACACCATTCTGTATACTTCTGGCTCTTCTTTGGACACTGTGTTAACTAACCTCCAAATGAGATTCAATGCCATACAACACTCCTTCCTTGGCCTCCAACTGCTCTTAAACGCTAGTAAAACGGAGAATAGAGAAGAGGAGAGGAGAGGGGCAGAAGATAGGGTGAGAAAATGAGATTGTAAAAAGTGGAGAGGGGGAGAAGAGGAGAAGAGAGGGTCAGAAGAGGAGAAGAGAAGGTCAGAAGAGGAGTGGAGAGAAGAGGAGAGGGAGAGAAGAGAAGAGGAGAGGGAGAGAAGAGGAGAAGAAGAGGAGAGGGGAGGGGGGAGTAGAGGGGGAGAAGAGGAGAGGGAGAGAAGAGGACTGGGGTAGAAGAGAAGAGGGGGAGAAGAATAGAGGAGAGGGGGAGGAGAGGAGAGTAGAGAAGAGGGGGAGGGGACAGGGGGAGGGAGAGAAGAGGAGGGGTGATGAGAGGGGAGGGGGAGAAGATGAAAGGGGGAGAGGAGGAGAGGAGAGGAGGGGGAAGAGAGGGGGAGGGGAGTGGAGAGGGGGAGGAAAGGAGAAGGGGAGAGGAGGTACTGTTTGTCTCCCACCGTTCCACTCAGAGGACTCTACCTTCTGTTATCAAGTGGGCGTTTCCACCATATTTAGTTTACCAGTCATTTCAGTGAAGGGAACAAGTGTACACTTTAGGAGAAAGGAGAGATAATTGGGGCAATGCTTCTCTTTAGTCTTCAGTCCTGCGTCTGTGACACCAGATTATCACCTAGTGGCCATAAAAGGAACTGTTCTGTCAGTGTGTTTTTACTGCTGGCTCAAAACAACACATGACCTGCAAACAGGATATGATTCATGTGTGAGTACTAAAAGCATATGAATATAGTATATTATAGTATATTTATTATATATGTGGGTCTGATAAATAAACACTCTTAATGTTTGCTGTTTTATCACACAGAAGAACATTGGACACTATGTAACCAAACACATGTGAAACCTCATGATAAACCTGTCTTCCCATCACATCATGAAAGGTCATGTTGATTTAACCTCTGTCTCTCTCTTCCTCTGACTCCTCCCTTTCTCCTCTGTCTCTCTCTTCCTCTGACTCCTCCCTTTCTCCTCTGTCTCTCTTTCTCCTCTGTCTCTCTCTCTTCCTCTGACTCCTCCCTTTCTCCTCTGCCTCTCTCTTCCTCTGACTCCTCCCTTTCTCCTCTGTCTCTCTCTTCATCTGACTCCTCCCTTTCTCCTCTGTCTCTCTCTTCCTCTGACTCCTCCCTTTCTCCTCTGTCTCTCTCTTCCTCTGACTCCTCCCTTTCTCCTCTGTCTCTCTCTTCCTCTGACTCCTCCCTTTCTCCTCTGTCTCTCTCTTCCTCTGACTCCTCCCTTTCTCCTTTGTCTCTCTCTTCCTCTGACTCCTCCCTTTCTCCTTTGTTTCTCTCTTCCTCTGACTCCTCCCTTTCTCCTCTGTCTCTCTCTTCCTCTGACTCCTCCCTTTCTCCTCTGCCTCTCTCTTCCTCTGACTCCTCCCTTTCTCCTCTGTCTCTCTCTTCCTCTGACTCCTCCCTTTCTCCTCTGTCTCTCTCTTCCTCTGACTCCTCCCTTTCTCCTCTGTTCCTCTCGTCCTCTGACTCCTCCCTTTCTCCTCTGTCTCTCTCTTCCTCTGACTCCTCCCTTTCTCCTCTGTCTCTCTCTTCCTCTGACTCCTCCCTTTCTCCTTTGTCTCTCTCTTCCTCTGACTCCTCCCTTTCTCCTTTGTCTCTCTCTTCCTCTGACTCCTCCCTTTCTCCTTTGTTTCTCTCTTCCTCTGACTCCTCCCTTTCTCCTCTGTCTCTCTCTTCCTCTGACTCCTCCCTTTCTCCTCTGCCTCTCTCTTCCTCTGACTCCTCCCTTTCTCCTCTGTCTCTCTCTTCCTCTGACTCCTCCCTTTCTCCTCTGTTTCTCTCGTCCTCTGACTCCTCCCTTTCTCCTCTGCCTCTCTCTTCCTCTGACTCCTCCCTTTCTCCTCTGTCTCTCCCTTTCTCCTCTGTCTCTCTCTTTCTCCTCAGATCTCCAGGCTCAACGTGTCCGTCCAACAGGTAGGTAGAGTATAAATCTACAGTGATTATAGCAGTATAGCAGTTCAATATTTGTCAACTTTATTATCCCACATGGAGAAATTCATGTGTCCATACAAACCATTCTAAAACCCAATAACAAGTAGTGTTTTATGGAACTACTAATACTTGTCAACCACAAAGCATTACTGCTGTTAGAATAACAGAATCACTGTCATCATCTGTCCTCACCACTGTGTTTTCCTCTCTGCTGTTTACAGCTGAACTCTCAGTCAGACTGGTGAATGGAACCACTTCCTGTTCTGGGACAGTGGAAGTCTTCGCGATAGAAGAGTGGTTGGGTCTATGTCCTGGTGGGTGGAGCATGAGAGAGATTAAGGTTGTGTGTAGAGAGCTGAACTGTGGGAATCCTGTAGCTGAATCTAGAGTTCTGGTTGAAGATGGAAGAAGAGGAGTCAGAATATATAGTAGTAGTTGCAGTGGACATGAGTCTTCTATTGGACAGTGTGGCTACTCAGCAGGAATATCTGGTGTCTGTGATGGTGGATATTATCATCATGTGACCTGTTCAGGTAAGAGACTGGTCATATTGAGAGATTTATTTGTACATTATATAATATTACCATGTATCATGTTTTATGTGTTTTTATTTCATTTAAATAGAGGGAGAGATGTCAGATGTATTTAAACATTATATTTGTGTTTGTCATATTGGTTTATGGGAGATGTTCATGGGCAGATCATTGTAGTTCAGATGGTACTGAAGTGAAGCTGCCTGATGGATGTCCAGCTGTTTATTTTCTATAAAGTGAAGTGAACTTATTCCTGTCTCCTGCCTGCATTATTCCCAACCCGATCCTGAGTGACTAAGAACCCATTTCTACCTCTTACAGTATCAAACATAGCAAACTACAATCTTTTATCCAACATATTTGTGTTTAGTCCTTGACAGTGTCATCAACAAAACTGATTGAATGTTGTGGTGTAAATTCTAATCAGTAATGAGGAGAGACCAGCCAATCACCAATCAGGATATAACTTTGTTCAGAGCTTATAACATCGATTCATTACTGCATTAATGAAGCTTGTCGACGACCCACCAGGTGATTCGTTAAGAAGCCCAACGAGTGGATTTGAGTCACAGCATTTTAAAGTCCTCCTGGATGTTCATGAAAAACAAGGTTAACATTTGTATGAAAGGAAGCATCAGCTGCAGTAGTGTGGAGACAGATGGGTTGTGGCTCCACTGTTTCAGAACAACCTGGAAACACCACTAGAGGGTTTAGAGTTTACTGTTCTGGGTCTGAGTCTTCACTGAGGGAGTGTTGGAGAAGTTATGATCTCCTTCCTGGACTCACAGTGATCTGCTCAGGTCATAACAAGATACACTATATGGCCTAAAGTATGTGGACATGTGTGGATTCGGCTATTTCAGCCACACCTGTAGCTGACAGGTGTATAAAATTGAGCACACCGCCATGCAATCTCCATAGACAAACATTGCCAGTAGATTGAACTTACTGAAGATCTCAGGGACTTAATGTGGCATGTCTAGGAGCAACAACGGCTCAGCCGCGAAGTGGTAGACAACACAAGCTCACAGAACGGACAGCCGAGTGCTGAACCACGTAGAGCGTAAAAATAATCCTCTGTTGAAAAACTAAATATCCCAGAATGCTTTTGTATTTGAGTGTTATCTCAGTGAACGTCTCTACTCACTACCACTGTCACATGTCATGTTATTGTCATATCTAAATGAGGAAAGTAGTTGAGGAGCTACGTTTTCTTTTTCTCTCCTCTTGTTCCAGATGTCCTGCTTAAGCCTGATATCAACATATGTTGTCTCAGTGACTGTAGGCCCACTACTCATGTTGCTCTGTGAGGGAGGGTGGCTGGCACTGTTACATGCTGATGTTATTGTCATATCTATAGGAAACTAGTTGAAGAGGTTTTTCTTCTTCTCTTTTATTGTTACAGATCTCCTGGTCCAGCCTGATA